>NC_139537.1:2542914-2825414 GCF_965153285.1 Podarcis tiliguerta | reverse complement strand
TACAGTAGTCCAAGTGGGAGGTCATTGGAGTGTGGACCACGGAGACCAGGCTATCCTGTTCCAGGAACAACCATAGCCGGTAAGCCAGTCTAAGCCAAGCATAAGGACTCCTAGCCACAGAAGCCACTCGGGTTGACAAGTTGGAATTTCAGGCTACACTCGAAAGCCACTGGGACCAAGGAGAAACTGATCAGGGTTTTAAGTCTGGATGACTGATGGTGCCAAATCCAGGCCTGGATCCCACTGGAATAGATATAGGAAGGGTTCCCAAATTTTGGGGAGCCACTCCCCGTTTGGTTTCATAAACTCCTCCCCAGTGCCCCATACCTTAATATTAAAAAGCTGTTTGCATTATCCTATAAGGAAAGCAATAGCTGGTCACGTAAGTGTCCTCATCACTATCCCAAAAGAATGAGCCCAACTGCAAGAGCTACAGCCAAATGATGGTGCCCTCCAGGCTAATTGGGGGGGGGGGGCTTTCTTCCAGACTCCTCACCTAGCTGCTGCATAGAACAGGAGCTAGAGAGCTGGGTGTGAGTTGAGCTGGAGACACAGAACCTGCTTGCCCTGTGCTGGATCCAAAGCTGCGATGAGCAGAGAAGCAAGACCTGTTGGGGTGTTGGTGCTGTGAGCCTCTCAGTCTTATGCTCAGGTTGTACATATGGGGAAATGAAACCATATATCCTAAAGACACCACAATCTCCGCTGACCTTCATTCCAAGGAAACCAAACCTGGGTAAACGACTGGAATCCCTGGAGACTCATTGCTCGGACATGGGGTGGCAGATAACAATATCTGTATACCCTCCATGCTGTTTAATGCCTGTGCTAACAAGGCAAGGTAAAGGTACCCCTGCCCGTACGGGCCAGTCTTGACAGACTCTAGGGTTGTGCGCTCATCTCACTCTAGAGGCCGGGAGCCAGCGCTGTCCGGAGACACTTCCGGGTCACGTGGCCAGTGTGACGAAGCTGCTCTGGCGAGCCAGAGCCGCACACGGAACGCCGTTTACCTTCCTGCTATAAAGCGGTCCCTATTTATCTACTTGCACCCGGGGGTGCTTTCGAACTGCTAGGTTGGCAGGCGCTGGGACCAAGCGACTGGAGCGCACCCCGCTGCGGGGATTCGAACTGCTGACCTTTCGATCGGCAAGTCCTAGGCGCTGAGGCTTTTACCCACAGCGCCACCCGCATCCCCTAAATGCCTGTGCTACTTATTTAAAAAGAAAGGTCCCTGTTCCAAGGTGAGCCACCTGGTCACAAAGCGGCTCCCATGTTGCAACTATTGTTATTGTTTTGTTTTTTGTTTTGTTTATTTGTACTCCACTCATCTGACTAGGTTGCCCCAGCCACTCTGGGCAGCTTCCAGCACATATAGAAGCATAGTAAAACATCAAACATTTAAAACTTCCCTATACAGGGCTGTCTTCAGATGTCTTCTAAAAGGTGTCTAGTTGTTTATCTCCTTGACATCTGATGGGAGGCCATTCTACAAGGTGGGTGCCACTACCAAAAAGGCCCTCTGCCTGGTTCCCTGTAACTCCAGAGAACGGGAACTTGTAGAGGGTGTTAAGAGGGGGGTAGTAGTACCTGCGGCGGGGGACATCGTCATCATCAAATGAATATTCCGCCTTTCATCAGTAGATCTCAGGGTGGTTCACAACATAAAAATACAAGATGAAAATGAACAAGAACAAAAAAAACCCCAATAACCCCCTCCCACAAATACATTTAAATGGTTATAGGATGTTAGCCAGAGGCCTGGTTGAAGAGGGACGTTTTTGCCTGGTTTCCGCAGGTACACAATGCAGGTGCCAGGTGAGTCTCCTGGGGGAGAGCATTTCACAGATGGGGAACCAGTGCAGAAGAGTCCAGTTCTCGTGTTGCCACCCTCCAGACTTTACCTGGAGGAGGCACACGTACCTCATGTAAAACACGATTCGGAAGAGCAGTTTGCACAACCCACTAAGGTAAGGTTACCAGATTTTTTTCAGTGCATTTGGGGACACTTTTCAACTTCCTACTAAATAGATGGATTTTGTCGGGGGACAGATTTGTGGAAACGAGGACACCTGGTAACCTTACACTAAGGAAGGTAACCACACAATAACATTCAAAACAGTAACAATTGCACATTTATTCACAATCCAGTTACAACTAATTAATTCAGCAAAACTGATGAACTTGATGCAGAGATGGCAGCTTTTCAAAATCTGGTCGTCATTTACACCTCTGCTGCAACGTTTCCCCCTTTTTAAAGGGAAATTCCCTTTTTCCGAATAGGATTCCTCGCAAGAAAAGGGAAAAGTTGACAGCTATGCCCCTGTGCTGCCCCTTTGCCTCTTAGCCCCCCCCCGGCTAATCCCACCTTCCCACAAGGGGGGGCTCCTCCCACTTTGAGAAACGCTGATCTGCACCCGTTCATGGTGGGAGCTTGAGATGCCAGGATTAGGAATGCAAATGGAGTACTTAAATCCATCACCTGGTCCATTTCAGGTGCCTAATTTCCGGGGACCAAACAAAGTCCACCTCCACTTCCTGAAAAGCCTCAGGATGCTTTCCCAAATCTCCTTGGTCCTCACTCCGTAAATGATGGGGTTGATGGCCCACGGGAATAGCAGGTACATGATGCTGAGCAGATTGTGGACGTCTTGGGAGGCCGACTTGGCCAGGCGGAAGACGATGGAGGAGGAGAGGCAGGAGGAGTAGCCGATGAAGAGGACGATGAGGTGTGTGCTGCAGGTGTGGAAGGCCTTGTGGCGGAAGCTCCCAGAGGCCATTTTCAGGGCCGTGAGGATGATCTTGCTGTAGGAAAGGGCGAGGAAGACCAGGTCAAAGACGATGGTGAAGGACCTCACGGCCATGCCCACCACCCGGTTCCATAGAATCATAGAGTTGGAAGAGACCACAAGGGTCATCGAGTCCAACCCCCTGCCAAGCAGGAAACACCATCAGAGCACTCCTGACATATGGTTGTCAAGCCTCTGCTTAAAGACCTCCAAAGAAGGAGACTCCACCACACTCCTTGGCAGCAAATTCCACTGTCGAACAGCTCTTACTGTCAGGAAGTTCTTCCTAATGTTTAGGTGGAATCTTCTTTCTTGTAGTTTGTATCCATTGCTCCGTGTCCGCTTCTCTGGAGCAGCAGAAAACAACCTTTCTCCCTCCTCTAGGTGACATCCTTTTATATATTTGAACATGGCTATCATATCACCCCTTAACCTCCTCTTCTCCAGGCTAAACATGCCCAGCTCCCTTAGCCGATCCTCATAAGGCATCATTTCCAGGCCTTTGACCATTTTGGTTGCCCTCCTCTGTACACGTTCTAGTTTGTCAGTGTCCTTCTTGAACTGTGGTGCCCAGAACTGGACACAGTACTCCAGGTGAGGTCTGACCAGAGCAGAATACAGTGGCACTATAACTTCCCTTGATCTAGATGCTATACTCCTATTGATGCAGCCCAGAATTGCATTGGCTTTTTTAGCTGCCGCGTCACACTGTTGGCTCATGTTAAGTTTGTGGTCAACCAAGACTCCTAGATCCTTTTCACATGTACTGCTCTCAAGCCAGGTGTCACCCATCTTGTATTTGTGCCTCTCATTTTTTTTGCCCAAGTGCAATACTTTACATTTCTCCCTGTTAAAATTCATCTTGTTTGTTTTGGCCCAGTTCTCTAATCTGTCAAGGTCGTTTTGAAGTGTGATCCTGTCTTCTGGGGTGTTAGCCACCCCTCCCAGTTTGGTGTCATCTGCAAATTTGATCAGGATGCCCTTGAGTCCATCATCCAAGTCGTTGATAAAGATGTTGAATAAGACCGGGCCCAAGACAGAACCCTGTGGCACCCCACTAGTCACTCTTCTCCAGGATGAAGAGGAACCATTGATGAGCACCCTTTGGGTCCGGTCAGTCAGCCAGTTACAAATCCACTGAGTGGTAGCATAGTCAAGACCACATTTTACCAGCTTCTTTACAAGAATATCATGGGGCACCTTGTCAAATGCCTTGCTGAAATCAAGGTAGACTACATCCACTGCGTTCCCTTCATCTACCAGGCTTGTAATTCTGTCAAAAAATGAGATCAGGTTAGTCTGACATGACTTATTTTTCAGAAATCCATGCTGACTATTGGTGATCACAGCATTCCTTTCTAGGTGCTCACAGATTGTTTGCTTAATGATCTGCTCCAGAATCTTCCCTGGTATTGATGTTAGACTGACTGGGCGGTAATTATTTGGGTCCTCTCTTTTCCCCTTTTTGAAAATAGGGACAACATTTGCCCTCCTCCAGTCTGCCGGGACTTCGCCTGTTCTCCAGGAATTCTCAAAGATGACTGCCAGTGGTTCTGAGATCACATCTGCCAGTTCTTTTAATACTCTTGGATGCAGTTCATCTGGCCCTGGAGACTTGAATACATCTAAACTAGCCAAGTATTCTTGTACTATCTCCTTAGTTATTCTGGGCTGTGTTTCCTCTGCTGAATCATTTCCTCCAAATTCTTCAGGTCGGGCATTGTTTTCTTTATCGGAGAAGACTGAGGCAAAGAAGGCATTGAGGAGTTCAGCCCTTTCTGTGTCCCCTGTTTGCATTTCACCATCTTCTCCTCTGAGTGACCCCACTGTTTCTTTGTTCTTCCTTTTGCTACGAACATACCCATAAAAGCCTTTTTTGTTGCTTTTAACCTCTCTAGCAAGCCTGAGTTCATTCTGTGCTTTAGCTTTTCTGACTTTGTGTCTACACGTGCTGGCTATTTGTTTGAATTCCTCTTTGGTGGTTTCCCCCCTTTTCCATTTTTTGTACACATCCTTTTTTAATCTTAACTCAGTTAAAAGTTCTTTAGATAGCCACCCTGGCTTCTTTAGGCACCTTCCATGTTTCCGTCTCATTGGTATTGCCTGAAGTTGTGCTTTTACTATCTCCCTCTTAACAAACTCCCAGCCATCATGAACTCCCTTTCCTTTTAGTATTACTGTCCATGGGATCTCACCCAGCACTTCCCTAAGTTTTATGAAGTCGGCTTTCTTAAAGTCAAGAAATTGAGTCCTAGTATGCTTGGCTGCTCCTTTCCGTTGTATAGTAAACTTCAGAAGAGCATGATCACTTGCGCCTAATGATCCTTCCACTTCTACCCCATTAACCAGGTCATCGACATTGGTTAGGACCAGATCTAAAATGGCTGTTCCTCTTGTTGCTTCTCCCACTTTCTGGACAATGAAGTTGTCTGCAAGGCCAGTGAGGAATCTGTTTGACCTTATGCTCTTGGCTGAGTTTGACATCCAACAAATATCTGGGTAATTGAAGTCCCCCATTACTACTATCTCCCTTCCTTTTGCATGCTTGGCCATCTGTTCCAGGAAGGCATCATCTATGTCCTCCGTTTGGCTTGGGGATCTATAGTAAACTCCCACAATGAGGTCACTATTATTCTTCTCTCCCTTAATTTTGACCCAAATGCTCTCACTTTGGCTTTGAGGTTCTAAATCTTGGATCTCTTCACAGGTATACACATCCCTGACATATAACGCCACTCCTCCTCCTTTCTTGTCTGGTCTGTTTCTCTGAAATAGATTGTATCCCTCCATTTTTACATTCCAATCGTGGGACTTATCCCACCATGTTTCAGTGATGCCTATTATGTCATATTTAGTTTGCTGTACCAAGAGCTCAAGCTCATCTTGTTTATTTCCCATGCTTTGTGCATTAGTGTACAGACATTGAAGTCCATTAGTCATTCCCCCGTGTCTCTTATTTAAGGATTTTTTCCTCCCACCACTAGGTCTGCTTGCTGTTTGCTCCATTTGGTCTATGACATTTGGATGATCATCTTCAACAATTAATAGACTCCTACCTTCAGGAGCACTGTCTCCCTCCCCCACATTAGTCAGTTTAAAGCCCTCCTGATGAGGTTTCTTAGTTTTTTGGCAAAAACATTCCTCCCAACCGTTGTGAGGTGCAGCCCATCGCTTGCCAGAAGTCCATCCTCAAGAAACTGCAGTCCGTGATCTAAGAATCCAAACCGTTCCTGTTTACACCATTTGCGAAGCCAGCTGTTTACTTCCACTATTTTCCTCTCTCTCCCTGGGCCACGTCGTTCAACTGGGAGGACAGATGAGATGACGATTTGTGCATTTAATTGCTTCAATTTCCTGCCCAGAGCCTCGTAGTCTCTTTTGATCTTCTGGAGGCTATTGCTTGCAGTGTCATTGGTTCCCACATGAACCAAGAGGAAGGGGTATTTGTCAGTGGGTTTTATGATTCCTTGCAGTCGTTCAGTTACATCTTGGATCTTAGCCCCGGGGAGACAGCACTCTTCCCCAGACATCTTGTCAGGCCCACAGATCACTGCTTCTGTTCCCCTCAGTAGGGAATCCCCTATCACCACTACACGCCTTCTCTTAGGTTTGGTCAGGGTTCTTCCGTGAGCGGTCCGTTCCAAGGTCGCCTGCACATTCCCTGAGGACTGACTTTGCTGCTCATCTTCATATACCTGATCGACTGTAATGAGGGAGAGAGTCTGCTCTTCGTCTTCCATGCTAGGGGAGAGGACCTCAAAGCGATTGTGTATTTCTAGACAATCAGAGCGAACCCTGGGCCTCCTACTTCTTTGAGTCACGTTTCTCCACATATCGGGATCCTGTGTTGGTAAACTAGCCTCCTTCTCAGGGGAGTCCCCTGTCTCCTCCTTGGTGGAGACGGTGTGCTCTGTTGCTTCCAAGAAGAGCTCCAGCTCTCTAATTCTTTGGAGCGTAGCTACACGTTCCTCCAGTTGCTGGACTTTGTCTTTTAGGAGGGCAATCAACATGCAATTGCTGCACGTAAAGCTGCCTGCAACCTTTGGCAAGATTTGGTGGAGGTGTCCCCGCAAGACAGCTTCATCAGGGCCATGTGCTCGCAGGCAAAGTGCTCGATGACGTTGGAGCGGCAGAAGTGCACCTGGGAGGCCAGGATCACCACCGGGCTGACGATGGACACGCTCCGCACCAGAGCGGCAGCCGCCAGGAGCCCCAGGAGCTTGCTGGTCAAGATGTCGGCGTAGTGGAGAGGGTGGCAGATGGCCACGTACCTGTCCAAAGCCATCATGAGGAGGATGCCCGTGTCTAGCATGATGGCCAGGTAGAGGAAGAACATCTGGACCAGGCAGCCGGTCAGAGAGATGCTGCTGATCCCAAACAGGAAGCTCAGCAACATCTGGGGGAGGACTGTGGTGCTCCCAAAAACATTGACCGCCAAGAGCAGCGCAATAAGGAGGTACATTGGTGAGTGGAGGCAGCTCTCCGCCTTCACGGTGTAGATCAGCAGAGAGTTGGCGAAGATGATCATCAGGTAGATGCAGAAGAAGGGGATGGCAAGGAGGTACCTGGACTTCTGGAAGCCAGGGAAGGCGAGGAGGAGGAATTCTGTGTAGGAGATGTTGGCCGAGGTGTTCTGGACCAGTTCAGAAGGGCCTCCAAATTCGGACATGGCTTTGGACCTGAAATGGGGGGAAATGGGAAAAGGACTTACTTTGTTGTCAACTATCTGTGGCTGCTGTGTGATTTCTTCATAGCCTACAATGGCTACCGGTCCAGTATAGCTGAAGGAGCGTCTCCACCCCCATCATTCTGCCTGGACACTGAGGTCCACCTCCGAGGGCCTTCTGCAATGAGCTTTTATTTTTGGAATTAATCTGGTTCCTCAAGAAGCACTTTTCAGGAGTGAAAGGTGTGCAGCTGATCTCCATGGACTGCATAGAAGAAACAAGTCCTCAGTCTCCATAGAAATGCAATCAATCAATCAATCAATCAACAAAACCACTTTCTTCAGAACCAGTTAACAGGATTGCAAAAAGAACACAAAGAGCAAGAAGGCTGACGTGTCTTTCAATTTGTTCTTAGCCCATCACTTATTCCAATTAACTTTTGAATGCTTTACCTAGCTAGTTCAAACTTGTTTTATCGATGTCATTTATTTATTTCATAAAATGTATACGCCCCTTCATTGTAAAAAAAATTGAAAAAAAGCAGTTTACACCAAAAAAAGAACATAAAGAAAAATGTACAACCCATAGTTTTAAAAACACAACTAAAATACTAATATACTAATGCTGAAATACTAATGCAATCAAGCCGCTATGTTTTGCTCACCATCCGATGAAAGGACCTTTCTAATGTCCAGTTTCAGATAATCCACGCCATTAAATATGACCGGAGCGAATCGTCAGCAGAGGTCTGGCACCGGCGCCTCTCTTGGGCGCTGCTCATGATTGCTGCTAATGGGTCTCCTAAAATTAGCAGGTTGGGTCTCCAAGGGGCAAGCGGGCAAGTCCTCTGGCCTGCCCTCCTTCTGCTTCTACTGTGGTCTCCTTGTTATTAAATATACCAAGAAAAAAGCACACCAAGAACTCTGGCCAATGTAAGTTTCAGTAGTGGGAGTGGTCCCTACTCGCAAATCAATAGTCAATTTTAACAAAAACTAATCCGTTCAAAAGTACATATTCTGACAAGGATTGCAAACGCAAATGGAGATTACAAACTCAAGCTCATAAGGATATTTATAACACAATAATTTGTTATAGAATTAGAGATAAGAGTTTATGAGTTTACATCTAGAAAACTCAATAAGGAAGCTGTGGGGCAAGTTCGGCTTCCGAAAAGCATCCGAAAATCGAAGCAGTTACTTCAGGGTTTTTGGCGTTCGAAAGCCGAAACGTTCGACTTCCGAGATGTTTGAAAACCGAGCTTCCACTGTAACTTTTTTTTTTGTATTGGATCAGACTGAGGCGTGAGCTTCGTTGTATATTTTGTGACTTCTTCAGCTTGTACCCACAGTATACAACAATATGGAAAGGAGGTATATACAATGTGAAAATGATGGTGATGGTTAAAAACGGAGCTACCTTTCACTTTATTTATTTATTTATAAAATTTTTATTAGTTTTTCAACATATCATTTTCAACAATAATTAAACATACTTTTACATCTTATAGAGGTGTTTTTTTTTTACTTCCATCAATCACATCTGAAAACTTTCCAATCTACTTACTTGATTTACATTTATTATTTTCACTATTACATTTAAATCACATAACTAGTACCTCTTTTCTTTCTCTTCTTTGCAATATTTCATACATTTCTCCTTACAAAACTTCTAGCGTAATTTGTTGATTACAGTTGCTCTTCAAATAATTTGTATATTTCTTCCAATCTCCGGTGAATCTCTGGTCCCGCAGGTTTCGAATCCTTCCTGTCATTTTATCCAATTCTGCGTAGTTCATTAATTTTGTCTGCCATTCTTCTTTTGTTGGAATTTCTTCTTGTTTCCATTTCCATACTCTTGCCGCATTGGAAATTGCAATAAATACCGACAATAGAAGAATGGCAGATGAAGATGATGGATTTTTCGGAGCTGGCTGACCTGAGTGGATGAATCCGTGACCAGAAAGAGGAGGAAACACAAGAAGAATGGAAGAAATTTAAAGAATATTTAGGGATATGTCGTAATATAAGATAATTAAGAAATCCCTAGAAGTAACAGATTAGGCTAAGGGATAGAAAAAAGATTAATAATAAAGATCAATATGGATGACAATTGGAAGTGAGGTTAAGAAGTTTGTACTGAAAGAAGATACTGATGTTATAAATATGAAATTGGGAACTGCTAAATATGTAACATGATGAAATCCAGATTGGAGGGTGTCAAGGAAGTATTTTAGCAATGTAAATACCCCAGAGGACAAGAAGAAAAAATTCTTGGGTTGTTTTTTTTTGTGTGTGTGTGTTTTGAACTTTTATTTATTTATTTATTTGATCTTTTATTATGTACAAATTAGAAAACATACATATTTACAACAAAAGAAAAAGAAAATACATATAACCAAGGAAAAAATTAGATAATATTTTGTTTCTTTTCATATTTACAGTTATTTATACCTCTATAAAACACTATTCACACTAAAGGAGTGAAATGAAAGATAAGATATCAGAAAAAAAGAAAAAAAAGAACAAAGAAAAAACAAAGAAGTAAAAGAAAAAGATCATAGGTGAAATTTTTAAAAAGTAGATAAGTACTCACAATACATCGCCGTTTCCCATCTATATTTATATTCAATTGTATAGTTTCATCTTGTCCTTATCTACCTTAAATAAAGTGTTTTTTTATTTTGTGTGTTTTTTATTGTTGTTAATTTTTTATGGTGTGTTGAATGTAATGTTTTTCTTTTGTGTTTTTGTCTATGTGTTATAAGAGAAAACTAATAATTTTTTTTTGGGGGGGGGATACTCTTGTCGCTGTTACCTTTCACGTTAAAAACCAGCTGCTCATTTCCCCTTTTGACTGGTTCTTACCACTTTTTCGGTCAGCTCACATTCCTGCACCTGTGACCCTGCCGGCCTCACTAATAACCGGCCTGGCGAAAATCCAGGGGGAGCAGCCTTGTGCAAGCGGAAATATTCGCACCAATGGATCCCCAACAACGGACTTTTCACAATGGGGGAAATGTACCAAATGGTGAGGGATGGACAACCGATTGATGGGGAAATGTCCAAATACCCCACAAGCAAAGCAGGATGAGTGCAGGGTGAACGAATAACCTCCTTGCAAAAGAAAACAGGGAGGGGCGGAAATGTTCAGTGAAGACTAGGGATATTCTGTATTCTGCTCTGGTCAGACCTCACCTGGAGTACTGTGTCCAGTTCTGGGCACCACAGTTCAAGAAGGACACTGACAAACTGGAACGTGTCCAGAGGAGGGCAACCAAAATGGTCAAAGGCCTGGAAACGATGCCTTATGAGGAACGGCTAAGGGAGCTGGGCATGTTTAGCCTGGAGAAGAGGAGGTTAAGGGGTGATATGATAGCCATGTTCAAATATATAAAAGGATGTCACATAGAGGAGGGAGAAAGGTTGTTTTCTGCTGCTCCAGAGAAGCGGACACGGAGCAATGGATCCAAACTACAAGAAAGAAGATTCCACCTAAACATTAGGAAGAACTTCCTGACAGTAAGAGCTGTTCGACAGTGGAATTTGCTGCCAAGGAGTGTGGTGGAGTCTCCTTCTTTGGAGGTCTTTAAGCAGAGGCTTGACAACCATATGTCAGGAGTGCTCTGATGGTGTTTCCTGCTTGGCTGGGGGTTGGACTCAATGGCCCTTGTGGTCTCTTCCAACTCTATGATTCTATGATTCTAGGGATGGTCTAACACCATCCATGCAAGCATATCAGGACGAAGACTCAATACACCTGTTGTCTTTGGTTTTTTAATAAGTATTTTTATTTTTATTTTGCAACACAAAAACACATACTAATAGAAAAAGAACGAAAAGAAAAGGCAATATCAAAGGAAAATACAAAAATCTATACTAAACAAATATTAAACAATGTGTATATACCATATTTCAATTCTTCTATTCTTCCACCTGACTTCCTTCATCCTTAGCGCAGTTCTACTTTCAGCTTTAGTAAACTGTTTCCTTCTCATTTCATTTCCACCCCTTTTTCTTCTTGTTTTTAGCTTTTACCCCATAATTCATTTTGCTATAGTTAATCAAAACAAGTCCAGCTATTAATTTGAGGGCACTGCTTTTTAAGTCAATCTCTATATTTTCCCCATTCTGTTTGAAATTTTTGTTTGGTCTGACCCCTAATCACACCTGTCATTCTAGCCAGTTCTATATAGTCAAAAAAATTATCCTGACATTCTGTTCTTGTTGGTATAATTCTACCCCCCCCCCCCATTTTTTGGCAATTAATGTTCTCGCTGCCACTGTGGCGTAAAGAAATATTTTCTTATTTTCCCTTGTTATGTCCATATACAGTACAGTGGTACCTCTGGATGCGAACGGGATCCGTTCCGGAGCCCCGTTAGCATCCAGAAGCGAACACTGCCCGTGTCTGCGCTTGCACGGGTCATGATCCGCCGCTTCTGCACATGCGCGTGACGTCATTTTGAGCGTCTGTGCATGCGCGAGTGGTGAACGCCATCCGTTACTTCCGGGTCGCCGCAGCACACGACCCGGAAATATTTATCCCGAAGCTACTTCAACCCAAGGTATGACTGTATTCCTAATTTGATTCCCTCCCTCTCTTTCTTTTAAAAATAATATGTATTAGAAGTTTAAAAGTTACCGAGAAAAAGCACAAAAAAGAAAAAAAGAAAAGAAAAAATGAGTTGATTCCCACCCTCTCTTTCTTTTTTTCTTTCCTTCTCCTCCTGCGTTGAGGCTACATTTTATTTTAATGTTGTAATATTTTAATGTTGTATTTTAATTTTGTTTTTAAGTTGTAACCATTCAACTTGTTTTTATTATTGCTTGTAAACCGCTCTGAGCCCGGCCTTGGCTGGGGAGGGCGGGTTATAAATAAATTATTATTATTATTATTAAAGCTTGTTTTCTTACCAACATTTTGTTTAAATGTTTTCTTTAGCCCTTCATATAAACCTTTTGTCTTTGGTCAGGATTATTTCCAGAGAGCTTCTCCCAAAGAAGACAGGAAGCAGTCAGCCAAGCTAATAATCAGGGCCGTCTTTTGCAGATGTGGCTCCGGGGTGCAAATATGCGCTCAGTGCCCCCAAATTACCAGGGATAGTGTTGGGGTGGCTGTAGCTGCGCACTGCCATGCACCCCTCCCAAGCCTCCTCAGGAGGAGAGCGCATGTCCCACGGAGGACCTTAAGGTCTTCAAATAAAAACATCTTGAAGGTCCCAGGCCACTGAGAGGTTAGGCTGGCCTCAACCAGAGCCAGGGCTTTTTCGGCCGTGGCTCCGATCTGGTGGAACGCTCTGTCACAAGAGACCAGGGCCCTGTGGGACTGCAAGACGGAGCTGTTCCACCAGGCCTTTGGCCAAGGCACAGTCTGACCCCCTCCTTTGGTACATAGCTGTCAACCTTCCCCTTTTTTGCGGGAAATTCCCTTATTCCAGTGCCATTTCCCGCTGCTTCACGCTGCTATTCCAGATTGTTAGATATCCTGTAGACTTTCCCCGGGACAGGTGAGGCTGCTGATCCCTTATTTTCAAATCTGAAAGTTGACAACTATGCTTTGGTAATCCTCATAGAACTCTAGCTTAATGGTTGCCATTAATTTGATTCTGAATTGATTTTAGAATGTATTTCAATTAATTGATTGTGATTTTATGTAAACTGTGTTACTTTTACTGTTGTTAGCCGCTCCGAGCCCGGCTTCGGCTGGGGAGGGCGGGATATAAATAAAATTATTATTATTATTATTATTATTATTATTATTATTATTATTCCCTCCCAAGCCTCCTCGGGAGGAGAGTCATCCCCGCAGAGGCTTGGGAGGGAGGCTGCGTGCCCGCCAGCCATATGGTTGGCAGGGCGCAGCTGCTGGGCATGCAGGGAAAGGGGAGGCTGCCGGCAAAGCCGCAGAGCTCCCCCACTCGCTGGGTGCCCCTGAGAGACTTGCGCCCTGGCATGACACACCACTAAGCCCTATGGGAAAGACAGCTCTGCTAATAATGCACTGGATCTCCCTGAGTCGGTTTTTATTTATAACATTGGTATGTAGCAGTTCGAAAGCATCCCCGGGTGCAAGTAGATAAATAGGGACCGCTTACCAGCGGGAAGGTAAATGGCGTTTCCGTGTGCGGCTCTGGCTCTCCAGAGCAGCGATGTCACGCTGGCCACGTGACCCGGAAGTGTCTTCGGACAGCGCTGGCCCTTGGCCTCTTTGAGTGAGATGGGCGCACAACCCTAGAGTCTGTCAAGACTGGCCCGTACGGGCAGGGGTACCTTTATGTTGCCTTTATCACTGAGTTCTCTGGGTACAGCTTACAAAAATATTAAAAATACAGAAAGATCAGCCAAGATACATTTTCTTCCTCAGCTATGGCTACATGTAAGGTTTTAGCCATTTGTACTCCCCTTAATTGCTGGAAGTTCTAAGCGGTATACATATAATAGTCCAAAAAGCGTACAGTGGATTAAATTAATTTAAATCAATCCCCAAAACATTGCAGAATCGTTGGAAGGGTCCCCCGAAGGTCATCCAGTCCACCCCCTCGCAATGCAGGAATCACAGATCGAAAATCCCTGGCAAGCAGCCCTCCAGCAGGGGCTCATTTAGTGCTTGAAAGTCCTAAGGAGAGGGATGTCGGATCTCCTGAAGAGCTTTCGGAGGCTCTCTCTAATCTCCTTGGTCCTCACCCCGTAGATAACCGGGTGGACAGCCCAGGGGAACAGCAGGTAGACTGCGCTGAGCAGGTTGTGGACATCTTGGGAGGCCGACTTGGCCAGGCGGAAGACGATGGAGGAGGAGAGGCGGGAGGAGTAGCCGATGAAGAGGACGATCAGGTGTGTCCCGCAGGTGTGGAAGGCCTTGTGACGGACGTTGCCGGAAGCGATCTTCAGCGCCGTGCGGACGATTTGGCTGTAGGAAGCCAGGAGGATGCTGAAGTCCAGGATGACGTCGACGCACCGCATCGCCATCCCCACCGCCTTGTTGATGGAGATGTCGCCACAGGACAACCTCATCAGGGCCATGTGCTCGCAGACAAAGTGGCCGATGACGTCCGAGCGGCAGAAGCTCACCCGGGAAGCCAGGATCACCACGGGGCTGACGACGAAAAGGCTACGCAACACGGAGGCGAGAGTCAGCAACGCCAGCAGCCGGCCGGTCATGATGTCCGCGTAGCGCAGCGGGTGGCAGATGGCCACGTACCGGTCGAGAGCCATCATCAGCAGGACGTTGCAGTCCAGGACGCTCGTGAAGTACAAGAAGAACATTTGCACCAGGCACTCGGCCAGCGAGATGCGGCTGGCGCGGAGAAGGAAGCTGAGGAGCATCTTGGGGAGGATGGTGGCCGTGCCACAGATGTTGACCGCCAGCAGCAAGGCGATGAGCAGGCACATGGGCGAGTGAAGGCTCTCCTCCGCCTTCACCGTGTAGATCAGGACGGAGTTGGCTGCCAGGATGACCACAAAGAGGCAGAAGAAAGGGATGGCAAGGAGCTGCCTGGAATCCTGGAGGCCGGGGAACGGAAGAAGGAGGAATTCCGTGTAGGAGATGTTGGCAGCTCCCCTCGGGGTCTCCATGCCCATTTTCGGGTGGGTGGGTGCAGTTCTTGCCCAATACTTAGGCAACTAGGGCCTGGGAAGGTGGAAGAAGAGGGATTTCTTATTTTTTTATTATAATAATAATAATTTAAAAAACAAGATCTTTATTGCCTGTATAACAAAGTCATGGTTTTAACTTACAAAGTTAACTTACAAATGTTAACGATGCATTTTTCCTGAAATGGAAATTTGCCTTTGTAAAAATTAAAAAAATAAAAAACGCATCAAGTTTCATCAATATATTCCTGCGGAATATTTAACAGGAAGTCTTCAATGATGGCAAATGACTTTATTTACACTTCTGGTCCTTCTCCTCCGGGAACCAGCATTGTTATGTTTAGGGAAGCTTTTAATGTTTGATGCATTTCGGTATTTTAATATTTTGTTGGAAGCCCAGCCAGATGGGCGGGGTATAAATAAATTATTATTATTATTATTATTATTAATTATTATTATTATTATTATTATTATTATTATTATTATTATTATTATTATTTCCATTTAGCAAAATCTGGTCTAGCTTTGTAATTCTTCATCCTTCAGGTGTGATCTAAAACTCTGTAACATATTCCAGTACCATGTTGACAAAGCCATCAAATCCTAGGAGTGTGCCAACAATTTCTTTATCACTTTTCATCACGATGTGAATTTGCGAGCTTGTACACTTGTCCACCAGCTCAAGAGGCAGAAGCTGAGATGGGCTGGTAGTCGTGTTGGCCGCCATTTTGCCGCGAGGCCTGACTAACCGGGTCCCGAGGGATTTCTTATTTGCGGGCAATGGTGGTGCTTAGCTAAAGATACAGTTTACAGCAGCATTTGTCCACCTGGTGGACGTCAGATGCATTGGAATACAACTCCCATCAGCCCATCAGCGGTGGCAAGGAATGACGTTGGCTTACTAAGCAGTACATGTGAGAAGGAGCCAGGGGTCTTGGTGGACCACAAGCTGAACATGAGTCAAGAGTGTGATGCAGCAACAAAAAAGGCTAGTGCTATTCTAGGCTGCATCAAAAGAAGTCTATTGTCCTGATCAAGGGAAGTCATAGTCCCACTCTATTATGCCTTGGTCAGACCACACCTGGAGTCTTGGGTCCAGTTCTGGGTGCCACAATTTAAGAAGGATGTTAATAATAATAATAATAATAATAATAATAATAATAATAATAAAATAATTTATTTATACCCCGCCCATCTGGCTGGGTTTCCAACAGAACACTAAAATACAATAACCTATTAAAGCTTCCCTGAGCAGGGCTGCCTTCAGGTGTCTTCTAAATGTCTGGTAGCTGTTGTTCTCTTTGACATCTGGTGGGAGGGCGTTCCAGAGGGCGGGTGCCACTACCGAGAAGGCTCTCTGCCTGGTTCCCTGTAACCTCCCTTCTTGCAGCGAGGGAACCTCCAGAAGGTCCTCAGAGTTGGACCTCAGTGTCCGGGCTGAATGATGGGGGTGGAGACGCTCCTTCAGGTCTACTGGGCCAAGGCCATTTAGGGCTTTAAAGGTCAGCACCAACACTTTGAATTGTGCTCGGAAACGTACTGGGAGCCAATGTAGGTCTTTCAAGACCGGTGTTATATGGTCTCGGCGGCTGCTCCCAATCACCAGTCTAGCTGCCGCATTCTGGATTAATTGCAGTTTCCGGGTCACCTTCAAAGGTAGCCCCACATAGAGCACACTGCAGTAGTCCGAGCGGGAGATAAGTAGACCATGCACCACTCTGGCCAGACAGTCTGCGGGCAGGGAGGGTCTCAGCCTGCGTACAAGATGGAGTGGATAAGGTGGGCAGAGGAGGGTGACTAAGAGGATCCGCTCTGAAAATCAAACCCTGGGTCAGTGCTGGAGCCTCAGGAATCTCTCACTGCTTGGAGATGGGGTGACATGTAACAAAATGCAGATGTCGTTGTTGGGATCCTTGCCTAGGCAGGAAGTGCTAAAAGGATCGCTATGGCCCCACCAGAAAAGAAGATGGGGGTCGTGGAAGACCAACCTTACCTGGGAGCTGATGACTAGTTTTCTACTGCTCAAGCTAGTTTTCTACTGCTCAAACTAACAGCTTCAAGTTACAAGAAAGGAGGTTCTGACTAAACTTTCTGACAGTAAGAGCCGTTTGACAGTGGAACAGTCTCCCTCAGGACGTGGTGGACTCTCCTTCCTTAGAATCAGAGGTTGGATGGGCATCTGTCTTGGATGCTGTAGCTGAGATTCCTGCATTGCAGGGGGTTGGACTAGATGACCCTTGAGGTCCCTTCCAACTCTAGGATTCTGTGACCAGCAGCAAGACGACTGGACATACCAGGAGGGAAATGTTTGGCATTCTGATGTGGATCAAGGCAGGGGGAAGTGTCATCACCTGAACCATAACTGGACCTGAACGCTCAGGGGATCCAAACTGAACATGACATCATTCACATATTTTGCTTCAGGGTGCTATATTCCCTTCCCCCAAAATCCAAATAGCTAGTATGGGATACTCAGAACATAAGACCTTGCTGAATCAGCAGCAGGAGAGGAGCAGGCAGAGGGCCTTCTCAGTGGTGGCTCCCGCCCTGCGGAACGCCCTCCCATCAGAGGCTGACCCTTTATTTCCATCTTCCTGCTTTGCTTTGATCCTGCAAAAGGGAGAGGAGAAACAACCGACCAGCACTGATTTGCAACAGCTGTCCTTTGCACCAGACCTCTGGGCAGGAAGATTAAAGGGTGGGGATTGTTGCTTTGATGTGAATGATTTTTGGACTAGGGGGTGTCAATGTTTTATTTTTGTTTATTTGTTCATTACTGGGCCTGAGTATTGCTTTGTTTATTATATTATTATATTTATTATATTATTTATTATTATATGGGTGGCGCTGTGGGTTAAACCACAGAGCCTAGGACTTGCTGATCAGGAGGTTGGCGGTTCGAATCCCCGCAATGGGGTGAGCTCCCGTTGCTCGGTCCCTGCTGCTGCCAACCTAGCAGTTTGAAAGCACGTCAAAGTGCAAGTAGATAAATAGGTACCGCTCCGGTGGGAAGGTAAACGGCGTTTCCGTGCGCTGCTCTGGTTTGCCAGAAGCGGCTTAGCCATGCTGGCCACATGACCCTGAAGTTGTACGCCGGCTCCCTCGGCCAATAAAGCGAGATGAGCACCGCAACCCCAGAATCGGCCACGACTGGACTTAACGGTCGGGGTCCTTTTACCTTTACCCATGTTTTTGTAATGGTTGCTAAACGAAATATTAATGTGTCATATGATTCCCCCCCCCCTTTATCATAATATGCATTCTATATCTTTAATAGAATCGCTTTGGGTGCCAAGTCTAATAAATGAAATGAATCAGGCCAGTGTCCCATCTAGTCCAGCTTCCTGTTCTCACAGCGACCGATAAAGGCAAACCCACAAGCAGGAATTGAGCGCCAGAGCAAGTCTCCCATCTCCTGTGGGTCCAGCAACTGGGATTCAGAAGCACTGCTGCCTCCAGCTAGGAAGGGCAGAGTATAGCCATCCTGGCTACTACTACTAGTAGTAATTTTATTATTTATACCCCACCCACCCATCTGGCTGTGTTGCCCCAGTCACTCTGGGCTGCTTCCAGCACTAGGGCTGCCAGGATTCAAAAATATTGTGTAAAATCCCCCTGGATGCAACAAATTGGCCCCAAATCCTGAATTTGTCCAGGTTTTCCTGGCTATATGGTAACCCTATCCAACACATATAAAACATCATAAAACATCAAATATTTGAAAACCTCCCGATACAGGGTTGCCTTCAGATGTCTTCTAAAAGTCAGATAGTTGTTTATTTCCTTGACATGGGAGGGTGTTCCACAGGGTGGGAGACACCACCGAGAATGTCTGGTTCCCTGTAACCTCATTTCTTGCAGTGAGGGAATTGCGAGAAGGCCCTTGGAGCTGGACCTCAGTGTCCGGGCTGAATGATGGGGGTGGAGACTCTCCTTCAGGTATACTGGACCAAGGCCGTTTAGGGCTATCAAGGTCAGCACCAAAACTGTGCTCAGAAACGTACCAGGAAGACTAGGATTGTGTCATGGAAGAGGGGGGCTTTAAATCTATGTTCCTCACACAGCTCTGATCAGAAGTGGATGCCCCTTGCTTGGTTTTTTGTACTGATGCCCAAACAGTAAAGGTAAAGGTAAAGGTAAAGGGACCCCTGACCATTAGGTCCAGTCATGGCTGACTCTGGGGTTGCGGTGCTCATCACGCTTTATTGGCCGAGGGAGCCGGCATACAGCTTCTGGGTCATGTGGCCAGCATGACTAAGCCGCTTCTGGCGAACCAGAGCAGCGCATGGAAACGCCATTTACCTTCCTGCCGGAGCGGTACCTACTTGCACTTCTGGGTCATGTGGCCAGCAAGACTAAGCCGCTTCTGGCGAACCAGAGCAGCGCACGGAAACGCCGTTTACCTTCCTGCCGGAGCGGTACCTATTTATCTACTTGCACTTGACGTGCTTTCGAACTGCTGGGTTGGCAGGAGCAGGGACCGAACAACGGGAGCTCACCCCGTTGCGGGGATTCGAACCACTGACCTTCTGATCGGCAAGCCCTAGGCTCTGTGGTTTAACCCACAGCGCCACCCGCATCCAAACAGTACTGATGCCCAAACAGTACTTGATGCAGATGTTTTGGACTGCAGCCCCCATCAGCCCCCGAAGCAGAACATCTGGAGGCTCCTGCATCAAAGAAATGGGAATGGAAGGCCTCCTTGCCCCCAATTCTCCCAGAGCACAGTGGGTCACACGGGTCGGGGACCCACGGCACGGCTACCTCTGACAGCATCCTTCTTTCCCCCACCCTCCGCAATTCACATACCCTCTGAATATGCAGCATAGCATTACTCACTGAGACCCAGAAGAGGTTGTGGCAGCCAGGGGATGGAGCTCAAGGCCTGTCTGGCTGCAAACCAGGTGCTTAAATAACCACGAGAGCGAAATCCTCCTGGAGCAACAGCAGCCGAGATGCTGTTGTCTCAGGTCTAGCTCCTAATGGTCCCAAAGGGGCCCAGTCTTTGAACCACTTCCTAGTGTTATAAGAATTCTAAAGTCTCAAATATAAATTAAATGTTCTTAAATGTGCGAGGCAAACACATGCACAAGTATATAAACCACGTGTCTGAAATAGGAGGACAACCCTGAAGCCATTTTGACTCTCCCAGTGACATCAAATATTTCTCTGCAAAGAGGGGGGAAATGGGAAAGCCTACCCAATGTCTTTTGTTTACCTGTCTTAAGGGCGTATGTGTATATGAATAGGGTGAGCTTGTGACCTGGCCCGTACGGGCAGGGGTACCTTTACCTTTGGGACGCGGGTGGCGCTGTGGGTTAAAGCCTCAGTGCCTAGGGCTTGCTGATCGAAAGGTTGGTGGTTCGAATCCCCGCGGCAGGGTGCGCTCCCGCTGTTCGGTCCCAGCGCCTGCCAACCTAGCAGTTCGAAAGCACTCCCGGGTGCAAGTAGATAAATAGGGACCGCTTACTAGCGGGAAGGTAAAACGGCGTTTCCGTGTGCGGCTCTGGCTCTCCAGAGCAGCGATGTCACGCTGGCCACGTGACCCGGAAGTGTCTTCGGACAGCGCTGGCCCCCGGCCTCTTTGAGTGAGATGGGCGCACAACCCTAGAGTCTGTCAAGACTGGCCCGTACGGGCAGGGGTACCTTTACCTTTACCTTGTGTATGAATAGGGCGAGCCTGTGACTTGGACTCAGGAACTAAAGTATTAACCATCACAAAAGAATGGCCAGGCTGCCCAGGTAAACCAACCAGTGACCATTATTAGGTATCCTGGCAGAAAGGATTTCTGCTGTAGACGTATGTGATGCATGTATGATGTTTTGGGGGGTGGTCTTGGGCTACAGGGCAGGGAATTTAAAATGTCTATACTGTACAAGGGCAGGCACACCTTTGTTCGGGGTTCCTCCTCCTTTCCTGCGTGCAAGGGGAGCACCCTGTTGCAACAGATCAATAAAGATCAGGCTTACGAGCTGCTTTGCTTCACAATATTCTCTGGTTGGCCTCTGTTATTTTCTCCTATCGATAGGGAACCTACTTAAGGACTCTATATGGGCTCCTGCATACCACACATGTATATGTGTTGGGGTGGTTGTTGTTATTGTTTTTGTTGGTTATTATGGTATGTATTTTTGTGTTTTTATATCGTAAACTGCCCTGTAATCTTTGGAGAAAGGGCGGTATAGAAATTTAATAAATAAGAATAATAAGAATAAGTAATAAACACATGTTGCAAATTCATTGCAAAGCCATGATGTGGGAGATGAGAACTCTGGGCAGATTTTATTTCTTAATTTACCACAGATTGTTAAACCAAAATGGACCTAGAATATGTCGCTAACTGTTGGTACTATAACGTTGCTTATTTTTGTCTCTTTAGAACAAAATTTTCTAAGTGTGTGACCAGGTCTAGTTCATACCCGTCTCTAGTAGCTGCTAACCTTGCAGCAAAGTAATAGTTTTATATATCTGGAAATACCATTCCTTCATGTTCAGTTTTTTTATTTAAAAAAATATATAGCACACTGATACATTGAGGAACGATTGCTTCTAAAGTTTTTAATGTTGCTGACATTTTGCAGGAGGGTGTTGTTCAAATACTCTAATATAACAATACATAATATTATAAATAATAAAATAACTTTGTACATTCCCAGACCCCGTATAAATGCTAAACATTGTAATGAAGTGAGTGTTTCTGAGCAAGCACAGACTGATTTTCCCTAGCTGCAGACTGGCAGCAGCCTAGGATTAGGAAGCCAAAGGCATAACTTTTAGGAATGTTGAGCCAAAAATATTAACCCCCTCTTGCCTAGTTCATTTGGCCCAGCCACTCTGTGGGACAAGAAAGTCAAGAGGTGGAGTGCAGTTCAGGTGACTAGGATACTGTCAGGTGTCCTATTATTCCTCTGCTAAGGCAGGTGAAACTTCTTGCCCAGACACAAACCTGGAGCAAAAAGCCAGAAGTCCTCTGACTCTAATGGTGGCCAGGGCAGGACCTTCAAAGGAATGTGTTGCAGTATCCTTCCACGGCCGTTAAAAGAGACCCAACCAGCAAACTTTTGTCATTTGTTCCCTGTGTCTTATGAAAACCCTTGAAAACCCCTTTACACGAATCTAGACCAGACTTGGGCAACCTGGTCACCAAGTGTGCAATGTCTCCTCTAGATAGTTCTGCTAAACCCGCCTCGTATCCACACAGACAGATTGATCACTTGATTCGGCTCACAGCCACTGCTTTCCCAGGGACCAAATGAGCCCATTTCCTCCTGAGCAGCTTCCAAAGACTGTCCTGGATCTCCTTAGTCCTCATGCCATAAATGATGGGGTGCAGGATCCAGGGAAGAAACAGGTATATTGTGCTGATGAGATTGTGGACATCCTGGCTGGCTGACTTGGCTAAGCGGTAGACAATGGAGGAGATGATTCTGGAAGAGTAGGTTGTAAAGATGACCATGAGGTGGGTGCCACAGGTGTGGAAGGCCTTGTGTCGGGCGTGGCCAGAGCTCATCTGCATGGACACCTGGAGGATGCAGCCGTAAGAACCCAGGAGAAAGCCAAAATCAAAGATGGCGTTGATGGTTCTTGCTGCCAGGCCTAGAACCTTGTTCCTGGAGATGTCACCACAGGACAACCTCATGAGGGCCATGTGCTCACAGGCAAAATGCCCAATGATGTTGGATCGGCAGAACCTCACCTGGGAAGCCAGGATCACTACTGGGCTGACGAAAGCCACGCCCCGAGCAAGAGCGACCAGTGTCAATATCACCAGGAGCTTCTTCGTCATGATGTCTGTGTAGTGCAGAGGGTGACAAATGGCCACATACCTGTCCAAAGCCATCAGGAGGAGAACATTGCAGTCCTGCATGGTGGCAAAGTAGAGGAAGAACATCTGGATCAGGCACTCTGTCAGGGAGATGTGGCTGACTCTGAGAAGGAAGCCGAGGAGCATCTTGGGAAGGATGACGGTGGAGCCACAGATGTTGACTGCAAAGAGCAAAGCAATCAGGATGTACATGGGCGAATGGAGACTGTGATCTGTCCTCACGGTGTAGATCAGGATGGAGTTCCCCGCAACAATCATGAGGTAAAGGCAGAAGAAAGGGATGGTGAGGAGGTATCTGGACTCTTGGAGGCCTGGGAAGGCGAGCAAAAGGAATTCTGTGTAGGAGACGTTGGCTGTTCCATTCTGATCCCCTCCAGCCATCTTGGCAATGATGGGAAATAACAATCCTTAGATCTGAAAAGAAGAAAGAGACAAACAGTTCCACCATCCTATTTTTGTTGTTGTTAGGTAGCCTCCAAATCTATTTCCATCTGTAAAATAGGAGCATCTAAATGCTGGAGAGCCTGCACCTCCATAGGCACATATCTCAACATGAGGTGGAAATGCCCCAAAGTTTATTCCTGCAGGAAACCTCCAAAATAGCAAAAGAGATAACATAAGTAACTCCAGAACTAGCCCTATTAAACATCTTCCAGGACAACAATGCACTCATACATGTCAAAGAACTCATAAGACACTTAAATTCAGCAGCTAGAAACATCACAATTTGATGCTTGCTTTCTCCTGCTCTAATAATAATAATAATAATAATAATAATAATAATAATAATAATATTTATACCCTGCCCTCCCCAGCCAAAACCAGGCTCAGGGGGGCTAACACCAAGTATAAAAACAATTGATTAAAATACAACATTAAAATGCAGCCTCATTTCAGTAGAAATTCAAATCAAAAACTTTTCGGGGATGAAAATGTCAAATCTTCACCAAGGCCAACTATCCAGACTGGTCCTATGTGGGCCAGAAAAAAGCCAGGGAAGTCCCCAAACAGGAGTTCCGTCACAGAAAGAGAATGGAAAAAGGAAAGAGGGGGAGGGGATCAAGTTAATTCCAAGCCAAAGGCCAGGGGGAACAACTCTGTCTTGCAGGCCCTGCTGAAAGAAATCAGATCCTGCAGGGCCCTGGTCTCATGAGGCAGAGCGTTCCACCAGGCTGGAGCCATCTCTGAAAAGGCCCTGGCTCTGGTTGAGGCTAATCTGACTTCCTTAGGGCCCGGGACCTCTAGGGTCCCTCTAAGGCAGCAATGGCTTCAAGTTACAAGATTGGAGATTCCAACGAATCATCAGGAAGAACTTTCTTATGTTAAGAGCTGTTTGGCAGCAGAACAGACTCCCACGAGTGGTGGTGGACCCGCCTTCCTTGGAGGTTTTTAAGCAGAGGTTGGATGGCCATCTGTCATGGATGCTTTAGCTGAGATTCCTGCATTGCGGGGGGTTGGACTAGATGACCCTTGGAGCCCCTTACAGATCTATGATTCTATGACACTGGAAGGATCTATCGAGTGAACATAGACCAGTAGTACCAAAACGTATGGGAAACCGCCCTATTAGAGAAGTTAATCAACAAACGTAAATTAGCACAGGGACAAGCAAAGGAAGATGCCTTCACCCCAGTGTTGTTCCCCTTCATCACATACGCAGCACAACGAGACAATGGCCTGTTCCCCACTACGGCATACAAATCAATGAGTAACCTGACCCAAGAACCTGCTCCACCCTCCATACAGACAAGCCACACGACAACCAATTGAACAGGACCCTCTGGACCCTTCAACGCCTCCCCCCACAATGCCAATAAAAATAAGTAACGAAGTAAATAAGTAAATAAATAAATAGGTAATAAGGCAAATACTAGGGATGCGGATGGCACTGTGGGTTAAACCACAGAGCCTAGGACTTGCCAATCAGAAGGTTGGCGGTTCGAATTCCCGCGACGGGGTGAGCTCCCATCGCTCGGTCCCTGCTCCTGCCAACCTAGCAATTCGAAAGCACGTCAAAGTGCAAGTAGATCAATAGGTACCACTCCAGCGGGAAGGTAAACGGCGTTTCCATGCGCTGCTCTGGTTCTCCAGAAGCGGCTTAGTCATGCCGGCCACATGACCCGGAAGCTGAACGCCGGCTCCCTCGGCCAGTAAAGCAAGATGAGCGCCGCAACCCCAGAGTCGGACACGACTGGACCTAATGGTCAGGGGTCCCTTTACCTTACCTTAATAAGGTAAATAGGTAAAGGACTACCCATGTGATGCTGACACGAATCCCCACACTAGCACTAAGCAACTGAACAATAGAACAATACCCCCATCTCCCCCACTTTTCTTTTCCCCTTCTTTCACCCCAACTGTAAGATGTCTATGACATTAGTGTCTCACGTGCTGCCACCTGCCTTATTGCAGGGCAGATTCGAGGGTAAACCATATGTGGAACGAGTCTGCCCCTGTGGCTTGATGTAGGTAGAAACTGTCTCTCATGCCTTGCTACGCTGCCGTTTCTACGGGGATATATGCTCGGTATTTATCACTCCTGTTATACAAAAATCTCCAAATGGGTCCGAACTTCAATGTCTAAAACTCCTGGTAGAGGACAGGGATCCTGAGATCACGCTAAGGGTGCCCAAATTCTGTGTAACTGCCATAAAACTTAGGGAACAAGCTGTACTACCAAAATGATTAAGGTTTTAAATGACAATTTTAGGTTATATTTTAGTGATCAAGATTTAATATGTATTTTTAACTGCTGCTATATCTGTATTGTCTCTGTTATACCCAATTGAAATTTAATGTATTCCTATTGTGTTTTATGATTTTCCTGATATTGTAAGTGAGCCGGAACTGATCTGTGACCATAATAATAAAATTCAATTCAATTCAATTCAATTGGTGTCTCATACTGAACAATAACAAACTGTGAAACTGACTCCAGGAAGTGGAGACGCTTTCCCTTGTCTATTTGTTGGTTTTGTAAAACAAGAAAATATTCAATTAAAAACAAAACAAAACAAAACAAAACAAAACAAAACAAAACAGCAGTTCTTTCATTTCTCCCTTTGAAGTGTGGACAAGACAGACTCAAGAGCACGCCTGAATCAGACGGAAAGACCCTCTCATCCAACATCCTATTCTCATAGTGGCTCCTTCTGTTTTTGGACTCCCCATCACCCCTGACCACTGGTCCTGCTAGCCAGGGATGATGGGAGTGGTAGTCTAAACCAGCTGCAGACCTAAGTTTGGGAAACCCTGCCAAAAAGACATCCCATAAGCAGGATCTGCGCACTCCCCACTTGTGCTCCCCAGCATCTTGCCCCTTATCCTGAAAGCAGGACACAGTCTTTATGACTGAGGCCCTTATCCTCCAAGAACTTCCTGAGTCACTTCCAAGGCGAATATCAACTGACCTTCACATCTTGCAAGAAGCCAAGTCTTCCTGCTGACAGTCCTTTATTCAGACCAGAAGATCCTGCACAAAACTTTGGACTTGCAACCAGGCTGGATCTGTCCCAAGGTTTGCCTGAAGACGCACCGACCCAGGGAGCAGGATTCTGCTCCCAGTTCTGTAGGCAGGACACAGAATGTGTGGAAAGGATCTCCCAAGCATTCCTGGAAGGGACCTCCAACTTTTCCTGGAATATATATCCAGGGACTAAAGGAGAGCCTACTGGATCCGGCCAATGGTTCTCCCAGAGGCCGACCAGATGCCCCAAGGAGGACTTTCTCCCTGCAGAGCACTCACATTCCAAGAGCGTCCTGTTCGTCCCATGGCTGCAGCCTCAGATGCCAAGAGGCCCCAAACATCATGTCTGACTCTCTCTGCAGCATAAAACTGCCGGCCTCATGCTCTGCTCCCTCTGGTCCGCTCAGCTTGCAAAAGTGACCCCCCTGTTCACTTGCCTCCTTGCCCACTGCTGTCTGTCCCTCCCTCCTGAAATTCTGGCCTTTTCTCTCTGCTATCTCTCCGCTCAAGGAGGGGCTAGAACATGTGACTCTCAATCTCAGGGTTGTGGCTGTGAGTCCCAGGCTGGGCAAGACGTCTGCATTGCAGGGGGTGGAATTAGATGGTCCTTGTGGTCAATTCTATGATTCCATTGAAGTGTGGACAAAATAGACTCTTAAAACACTTAAGAAGTCAACCGAGAAGGCAGAGCAGAGCCATCCTGGCTAATAGCCATTGACAGGAAAGAAGTGGTGCAACATCCCTAGGCAAGCTCACTCCCCTCCCCTCTTTTTCTCCACAACCTTCCTCCTTACATCTTCCTCCAGATTCTCCCCTAAATCCACATCAGATTAGCTCTTCGTGAAAGAGGGTGCCCAGAATAGAATGTGGGCTTCCCAGACTCTGTCCAACTTTGAGCCTCATAAGTCTTGCATAAGGCAACCTGGATAATGTTGCACCTAAAACAGCAGCCCAGCATCCAAGTTTGACTCAGCCACGTTCCTTACCTTGTCCTCTTTCGTTTCAGCATCCTCTTTAGGGACAGATGCCGCAGTTTTACCTACCTTGATGCGCTGAGAAGCATCCAAGGGCCCAGCAGGTTCTGAAGGATGCTGTTGAGCCCGACAGAATTAAGTAAGCTCAGCTCTGTTCTCAGAGGAGTCCCAGGCAAGATGGTCCCCTCTTGGGAGCCGTAATTTATGGAGTCCGTTTTTGGCCTCCAGTTGGGAATTGGCACAGCTCTATCACTCTTGGGTGGGAGATGACGGTCAGGTCATAGATCTGGCATCATGGACCATTTGTAGCTTGACCCAAGTATGCCAGCCAGTCATCCAGGCACTACGAATGAGCAAGACACACAAAATTCTACCTCATGCCCTCAGAGCCAAGTTATTCTCGAAGTGGGAACCTTCCTCATGTGGCCAAACCACCCATCCCCATCCACACACAAGAGGGAGTCACCAGGTTTGGGGGGAATCCCAAGGTTTGCGGAGTTTGCTGGATGTCCTCACTGCCCACGGCAGAATATGCTGACCTCTGACTTCTCAGGCTGGACAGGTGGGCCTGAGACCCTCAAAATAAAATCTGAACAAAATTGGTGAAGCAGCGAAGAGTTTATTGATTACATAGACATCCTTGCAAGCACAGGTGTCCAAAAGTAGGCACACCCGAACTTAGCAAAATACAAGTTACATGCAGCGCAAGTTCTTTCCCCTGTTTCGCCATTGGCTGGGTATGCTCAGGGTTTACAGCCTATCACAACCACCTAATTAAAATACTAAAATCCCCGCCCCTGTTGACATCTGCCCTCACCCTGAATTCCGCCGCCCACCCCTCATATTTACTGAAATATACTCGGAGTCGAGTGTGGACTTCATGCTCTTTATTCAGCTCATAGTAGTGAGGAATTTGGTCAATGCCCCCACACCTTTTTCTGTTGACGTAAGCCATGCTCTAACCACCTGCTGTTCCAGTTACAAGTGTAAGTGAGTTCTATGTCTTTTGAAGCCAAGAGGACAGAGCCACATCCTTTTTTTTGAAAAAAATACAATTTTTATTTATTTTCCATTTAATGTTATACATTCACACCGTCATTATCCACTATACAGCCCTGGCTCTTTAGAGCCTATCAACTTCCTTCCCTCCCGCCTCATATTTTTCGAAATTAACCTTAATATCACTGCAATTTATACGTTTTCCAATTCTAATTAGACTTATTACAGAATGTCTCAAGGTTTAAATAAATATAAAAAAGGAAGAAAATTTCTCATTACAAGTCATCGGACAACCCTGCTAGTGGTGTTAATTGCTTACAATGATCTTTCAAATATCGTATAAATTTACTCCAATCCTTTTGGAATACTTGATTATGCCGCTTTCAGATTTTTCCTGCCAGCTTCGCCAGTTCTGCGAAGTCCATCATCTTCACCTGCCACTCTTCTTTCATCGGTACTTCTTGCTGTTTCCATTTTTGGGCTAAAATAATTCTTGCCACAGTTGTTGCATACATAAACAGTCTTTTACCTTCCCTTAGTATCTCTTCGCCCACTATACCCAGTAAACAGGTGTCAGAGCTGGCTCCAGGTCCCAGCTCACAGAGGACCAACGCTAGCCGGTAGTAATGTACAAAAGTCTTTATTGAAGTACAGTTTCCATTCTCAAGCCGTAGCGCCCCAGCTCTACGTCTAGGGTTTAGACCGGCGAAGCTCCATCTGAATCTCCGCCCCCTGTACACCAGTTTAAGACTCTAGCCTTACTCCACCTCTTCCGTCTCTCCTTTCTCCTCTGGGTCCTGCTACCCCCCGGGGTTCCTTCCTTCCTGGACTCTTCCGACGCAGACGTTGACCCCCCTGACTCCTCCCTCTCTCTTCGGCGGGCTTTGGGACCTGGCTCCCTATCCGGGCTGCCAACTGCTGCACCCTCCTGTACATTTGAACTTGGCGCGCGCGCGCAGCCTTCAACCTTCCTCTTGACCGTTTCCTCGCTCCCCGACGGAGGCGTGGTCAATCCTCCCTCATGTTCTCCCGCTGGCAGCGCGCCGCCTGATCCCGATGCCTGGGACTCCTCCCCCCTACTGCACTCTGGTGTGGACGCTGGTCCGGATTTCCAACTGCTGCTCTCTGAGTCCCCTCTGGCCCCTTCTTCCTGGGGTGTCCCCCTGGGCACCCCCCTTCCCCTGACCATGGGAGCCCCTTTCTGTGAATCATCCGATTCACTGGAAAGACTCAGAGACCTCGGACCGCTGTCATCGCTGACATTTCCTTCGGACTCCTCCCCCTCGCTCTCCATTTCCTCCCTTCCCTGTGCCTCTGCTCCTGAACCCCTGACATCCGGCTTCTTTTTTATTACTATTAATAACAAAAGTATTTTTCTTTAACTTCTTTTTCTTTAACTCATTACAGTGGTACCTCGGGTTACAGACTTTTCAGGTTACATACGCTTCAGGTTACAGACTCCACTAACCCAGAAATATTACCCAGAAATATTCAGAACTTTGCTTCAGGATGAGACCTTTGCTTCAGGATGAGAACAGAAATCGTGGTCTGGCATCGTATTGGCAGCGGGAGGCCCCATTAGTGAAAGTGGTGCTTCAGGTTAAGAACAGTTTCAGGTTAAGAACGGACCTCCGTAACGAATTAAGTTCTTAACCAGAGGTACCACTATATATATC
The DNA here is from genome assembly GCF_965153285.1 of Podarcis tiliguerta. NCBI lineage: Eukaryota > Metazoa > Chordata > Lepidosauria > Squamata > Lacertidae > Podarcis > Podarcis tiliguerta. Next base: position 2,795,431 of record NC_139537.1, on the reverse strand, counting down.
ATTTCCCAGAAAGCCTTTACCTCTATACAAGTCCACCAGGTCTGGTAAAAGATACCTTCCCTTTCATGACCCGAAAAAACTGTCTGCGGACAAATGTCGGCTCCCTCAGCCTGTAAAGTGAGATGAGCGCCACAACCCCAGAGTCGTTTGCGACTGGACTTAATGGTCATGCGTCCTTTACCTTTACCTAATACAGTGGTGCCCCGCAAGACGAATGCCTCGCAAGACGGAAAACCCGCAAGACGAAAGGGTTTTCCGTCTGCAGAGGCGCTTCGCAAGACAAATTTCCCTATGGGCTTGCTTCGCAAGACGAAAAATGACGGGGAAAAACGAATTTTTTTTTGCTCCAAAACCCCTTATTCTGAATCGCTAAGCTGCTAAAAGCATTTTAGCAGCAAAACCGCTAATCCCCCCCCCTAAAAAAGCCCTTTTTAGCCCTTTTTTAGCCAATAGCGCTAATAGCGCTACTCCGTCAATGGGCTTGCTTCGCAAGACGAAAAAACCGCAAGACGAAAAGACTCCCGGAACGGATTCTTTTCGTCTTGCGGGGCACCACTGTACATGTTATATGTTTATATGTGTTAACCTCAATCGATATCCAGTGCCCTTTTAAAATGTATTGGGGAGGGGGTTTTTATTGAGTTGTTTTTGTTTTTATTATGTATTTTGTGTTTTTATATTGTGATTTTATGTTGTAACCCTCCATGAGACTTGCAGGTATAGAGTGGTATAAAAATATTAATTAATAAATAATAATAATATCTCCAGGACCTCCTCATCCCATACAAACTGCCCGGGACCCTGTACTTGTCAGATGCCAGAGGTCCTTCTCTATGTCCCCTGCCCCCAGAGAGGTTTGGAGGGTGGCAACACAAGAACGGGGCCTTTTTTGTGGTGGCTCCCATGCCTGGCAAAAACATTCCTCTTTACCCAGGCCTTTAGCCATTAAACAATCTATGATCATTTTATTCAGTCTATCATTAGGCTTTTTATTATGGTTTATTTTATTATGCTCTGTAAAATGCGTTTTTAATGTTGCATACTGCCCTGGGATCTTTTGATAAATGTCGATAAAAAATTGAATAAAGAATAGGAATATTAGCAAAGCTATACTCATTTCATTGGGGCCGTTTAAACACAGAACCACCATGAGGCACTTCTGAGAGTTGTGTGTTCACTTTAATCCGTTAAATCTATTTTATTTCTCAATTTACTACATTTGTATTCCGCTTAATATACAGAACATATTAACAGACAGATCATACAGATCATGATATACAGAAGTGAACATTATCAGTGTCCACCAACCACAATAGCGGCCCGAATCTTAATTCTTGGAATCCCAAGGAGGGGCTGCGTCAAAAGCTAAAAAACCCCACAAACCTAAGCATGTATATCACAAAAGATTCAGAAATATACATATGAAATGTCAGCAAAACAAAGTGAAATATACTCGGATTTCATGCTCTTTATTTCAGCTCATGGTAAACAGGGAGTAAGTCTTCTCTGAAACCTCTGGCTATATATACATTATTTACACAATGGGTCCTGTGTGATTGGCTGATTCAACTCCCCTCCTGGAGCCTGATTGGGTTGGGCGGCTTCCAACAAAAGATTAAAAATATAGTTGTGCCCCGCAAGACGAATGCCTCGCAAGACGGAAAACCCACAAGACGAAAGGGTTTTCTGTTTTGGAGGTGCTTCGCAGGACGAATTTCTCTATGGGCTTGCTTCGCAAGACGAAAATGTCTTGCGATTCCTGGGGTTTTTTTCCGCTCCCCACCCCCTTTTCCTAAGGCACTAAGCTGCTAATAGCCTTTTAGCAGCTAATCCGCTAATCCCTTAAGCCTTTAATAGCCGCTAATAGCCACTAAACCGCTAATAGCGCTAATCCGCTAATCCGCTAATGGGCTTGCTTTGCAAGACGAAAAAACTGCTAGACGAAGAGACTCACGGAACGGATTCTTTTCGTCTTGCGAGGCACCACTGTACATTAAAACACCTGCCATTAAAAACTACAGTAGTCCATCAAACATTAAAAGCTTCCCTAAACAGGGCTACCTTCAGATGTCTTCTAAAAGTCAGATAGTTGTTTATATCTGGGTGGGACCTCAGTGTCCGGGCTGAACAATGGGAGTGGAGATGTTCCTTCAGATATACTGGACTGAAGCCGTTTAGGGCTTTCAAGGTCAGCGCCAACACTTTGAATTGTGCTCGGAAACGTACTGGGAGCCAATGTAGGTCTTTCAAGACCGGTGTTATGTGGTCTCAGCAGCCGCTCCCAGTCACCAGTCTAGCTGCCGCATTCTGGATTAATTGCAGTTTCCTGGTCCTCTTCAAAGGTAGCTCCACATAGAGCGCATGGCAGTAGTCCAAGTGGGAGATAACCAGAGCATGCACCACTCTGGCCAGACAGTCTGCTGACAGGGAGGGTCTCAGTCTGTGTACCAGGTGGAGCTGATAAACAGCTGCCCTGGACACAGAATTGACCTGCGCCTCCATGGACAGCCATGAGTCCAAAATAACTCCCAGGCTGCGCACCTGGTCCTTCAGGGGCACAGTTAGCCCATTCAGGACCAGGGACCCAGCCAGATGGGCAGGGTATTAATAATAATAATAATAATAATAATAAAAATATGTTTTATTACATTATTATTGTTATTCTATTGGGACCCACCGAGAGTGGTTGGGGAAATCCAACCAGATTGGTGGGATATAAATTATTTTATTATTATTATTATTATTATTATTATTATTATTATTATTATTATCCCCATCTGGCAAAACAAGAAGAGCCCTTTGACAGTGGAACAGACTCCCACAGAAGGTGATAGCCTCTCCTCTGTTGGAGGCTTGAAAACAGAGATTGGACCATCAGGGATTCTGTAGCCACGATTCCTTCATTGCAGGGGGTTGGACCTTCCAACTCTATGAATCTGCAAAAACGACATCAGCATTTATCAGCAGGATCTGTGCAAAACTTCCTCATAACACTGTTAACGGAGAAATCTGAGGGCTCCCTTGGACAAAAAACAAGGACACCATCCAGGAATAGCAGAGCAAAACAGCAGCCAGTCGGCTTGGTCTTGATTGAAGACTGTCGCGACAGGACTCCCACCTGCCACCAGGTGGAACAAGATGGAAGCCCCAAACAAAAGAGAACCAAAGCTTTTATTAGCTGCTAATCCCCATGTTACATCTCCCCCAAACTACATCACTAATACATCATGGTTACATCATGAAAGGGGAGGTCTGGTGGCAGTAATCTGAGCATCCTGGACCCTGCCCCATGGTTCTCCTTGCCCTCCACCAAACACCCATCAAGTGTCACAAAAGAGATATTCACATTTCCCTGTTTCCCAGCCAAGTCTCCATCTGGGTTTGTTATTTCTGGAATGGCTACCTGTCTGGCACTCAGGTATCAGGATGCCAGGAATTATCCCTCAGGCAGAGGGGCTGCTGAGGAGCTGAGCTCACATGTCTATATGCATTTCTGCAGTTTCCCTAGTGAGCCAGTAAGGTAAAGGTAAAGGGACCCCTGACCATTAAGTCCAGTCGTGGCCGACTCTGGGGTTGCGGCGCTCATCTCTCTTTATTGGCCGAGGGAGCTGGCGTACAGCTTCCGGGTCATGTGGCCAGCATGACTAAGCCGCTTCTGGCGAACCAGAGCAGCGCACGGAAACGCCGTTTACCTTCCCGTCGGAGCGGTACCTATTTATCTAATTACACTTTGACGTGTTTTCGAACTGCTAGGTTGGCAGGAACAGGGACCGAGCAACGGGAGCTCACCCCGTTGCGGGGATTTGAACCGCCGACCTTCTGATCGCCAAGCCCTAGGCTCTGTGGTTTAACCCACAGCGCCACCCGCGTCCCTTAGTGAGCCAGTACATAGATGCATTTATCAGTGAATTCTTACATTTGGTATCGTGCAGCAGAGGCCCTTTGAATAGATAGGAAGAAACTGTGATGAAGTGTTTTGTGGGTACAAATCACAAAAGTCACAAAAGTGATGGTGCTGATTCTAGTAGTGCATGATATCTGCTGGAGGGGCAACCCCCCAAAAAACCTATACATAAATTCCTGCAACAACACAACCCGAAATGTCCGCAGCATTTCCAGCACCATAGAAAAGGGCAGGGTGTCTCTTTCCTGGCCTGCTGTTCGCTTTCAGTTACTGGAATCCGGAAGTGGACAAAGTTAGAAGTTTCTAAAGTTGCTGCTGTTTCTCTTCACTGTCCTTTCACACCTCCCTGCGGGTGCAGCCAAGACCGCAGAGTGCAATTAGCCTTAACGAGCTGGACAATAACAGTGGCAGAGTCTGGGGGCCGCAGCGGACTTCATTCTCCCTGGCCTGGGCGGCCCCACGGCCCCTGCCTGTTCGCAGACGGCTCAATTAGCTGCCCTGTTGTAACAATTGCCACCTGCCTCCCCGCGGGGCCAATTTTCCGCAAAGCAAAACGCCTTTCCCTTCAGACCTGAAGTTGCTGCTCGGACCTGTGGAGGGAAGAGAGAGAAAACTTTCCTTTAGAGTCCCAAGTTTGCCGTGTGGTCCCACACCTCTGCCTTTTCTGCATGGCAAAGCAGTATGGTACATTGGTTAGAGTGTCCGACTAGGACCCGGGAGAGACCGGGGTTCGGATCACCCACTCTGCCATGAAGCTTTTGCTGGGCTAAGTCTTGGGGACCAGCCACTCGCTCTCGGCCTGGCCTGCCTCACAGGGCTAGTGTTGTGGAGGTTAAATAAGGAAGGGAAAAAACTATGCATGCAGCCTTGAGCGCCTTGAAAAGGAGGGATAGAAATGCAATACAGTCATACCTCAGGTTACAGACACTTCAGGTTGTGTTTTTTCAGGTTAAGGTAAAGGTAAAGGTACCCCTGCCCGTACGGGCCAGTCTTGACAGACTCTAGGGTTGCGCGCCCATCTCACTCAAAGAGGCCGGGGGCCAGCGCTGTCCGAAGACACTTCCGGGTCACGTGGCCAGCATGACATCGCTGCTCTGGTGAGCCAGACCGCACACGGAAACGCCGTTTACCTTCCCGCTAGTAAGCGGTCCCTATTTATCTACTTGCACCCGAGAGTGCTTTCGAACTGCTAGGTTGGCAGGCGCTGGGACCGAACAACGGGAGCGCACCCCGCCGCGGGGATTCGAACCGCCGACCTTTCGATCGGCAAGCCCTAGGCGCTGAGGCTTTTACCCACAGCGCCTCCCGTGTCCCTTTGTTTTTTCAGGTTACGGACCGCCAAAACCCGGAAGTACTGGAACGGGTTACTTCCGGGTTTTGGCAGTCGCACATGCGCAGAAATGCTAATTCGTGCTTTGCGCATGTGCAGAAGTGCTGAATTGCAACCCGCGCTTGCGCAGACGCGCAGCTGCGGGTTGTGAACATTGCAGGTTGCAAAGATGCATCCCACACAGATCACATTTGCAACCCAAGCGTCCACTGTACATTTAAGAGAATGAATAAACCTCCAAGGAACGCTACGTGGGTTGTAGAATCTGGTCCCGTCTCAGGGTCAATTGCAACATTTAACCGTTCACTTTTGAACGAGTGAAGAAATGTGACTTTGAGACAACAGACCCTCCAAGTGTCCCTATTTTCCAGGGATGTCCCTGTTTTCACTGGAGAAACGTTGGAGGGTATGGAGTTATCTGACCCCTGAGCCGCCTGAAGGCAATCCTGCATAGGGAAGTTTTTTAATTTTTAAAAAATGTTTTATTATGTATTTATATATGTTGGAAGCTGATGTGCGGGGTATAAATAGTAAAATTAGCATTATGGAATGGGACGTCCCTAATTTTCATCGGATAAATGTTGGAGGGTATGGGACAATCCAGGCTCCTCACTAATTATGGGGACAAGCTCAAAGGTCGGATCCTAAGTGGGGGTGGAGACAACAGGCCGGTTTACAGGCCGAGGGAGCCGGCGTTTGTCCACAGAGAGTATTTCTGGGTCACATGGCCAGCATGACTAAGCCGCTTCTGGCGAACCAGAGCAGTGCACGGAAGCGCTGTTTACCTTCCCGCCAGAGTGGTACCTATTTATCTACTTGCACTTTGACATGCTTTCAAACTGCTAGGTTGGCAGGAGCAGGAACTGAGCAATGGGAGCTCACCCCGTCGCAGGGATTTGAACCGCTGACCTTCTGATCGGCAAGCCCTAGGCTCTGTGGTTTAACCCACAGCGCTACCCACGTCCAGTATAAAACAACAAATCAACAACCCTGCAGATTGCCCAGATAAAATATCTGATAAAAGTCATGGAATCATAGAATTGTAGAGCTGAAGGGACCCCAAGGGTCATCTAGTCCAACCCCCCTGAAATGAAGGAATCTCAGCTAAAGCATCCAGAACAGATGGCCTTCCAAAATTGAAGTCTTAATAACTAGCTTAAGCTTATCAACACACACACACACACACACACACACACACACACACACGTGTTAATATTTTGTTGCATTTGTAATTGTTTTAATTTTGTGTAGTATTTTAAATTTTTCCTCTGCATTAATAAACGTGCACACACACACACACACACACACACACGATGGGATTGATTTTGTGTTGCATATTTATTTAAACTTTGTGTTTTATTTTTTACACGGACAAGCATGCTCATATTGTGTGTTTGTTCTGGTATCTATTCAGTTTAGGTTTCAAAAGATAACAATTCATGTAAGGTGTCTGGTTTCTGAACGTTTTCAAAAATAACTGCTGTTTTTCCAAAACCCACTAGGTGGCGCTGTGGTTTAGTTTGTTTGAGTTTGTGAGTCCAATAGCTACAAGGGAGACAGAAACAGAGATATATAACCTTAATTATTCCTCCTTAAAATCTTACTCGCCTCTTTCTGTAACAGAAGTGTCCAGACTTAAAATTAAATTCCTGCGTCATCTGAACTGTGTTATTATTGTAGACTGCTTTGAGGTTTTTAAACGACCAAGCAGTGTATAATTTTTTTGAAATAAATTACATGGCCTCAGTTTCCCTTTTAGAGGTTTTTTGCTGCAAGAAGGTGGTTGTCTAATTGTAGTGGGCTTGGTGTGAATAATTCTTTTATGTCTCTTGTATGCTGCAAAGGATGTCAAAGAGAAAAACAACTACCAGACTTTTAGAAGACATCTGAAGGCAGCCCTGTTTAGGGAAGCGTTTAATGTTTAATAGGTTATTGTATTTTAGTGTTCTGTTGGAAGCCGCCCAGAGTGGCTGGGGAAGCCCAACCAGATGGGTGGGGTGTGAATAAATTATTATTATTATTATTATTATTATTATTATTATTATTATTATTAAATCCCTTTTGGAAACAGGGTGGCTTACAAATCTCTCCAATGAAATAAAACACATCACTTTATTCTATTACGGCGGATGTTGCACAGTGCCTTGAAATCTGATTTGATACAGGGCACAATGCTGACAACAAACCTATGCATGATCTGTCTGTGGTTCCTTGCTGTTTTGTTTGCTACGTATTGTGGGTGAGAGGGATGGCAGATCTGTGTTTTGAGCCTCCTTGCAATCTTACAGTTATCCAGTTTCTATTTTTGAGCTCAACCTGAACCCCTGGGGCGCGGCTGCAACCTAGGATGCCACCCCAGGCAGTGGTGGCACAATGGCTAGAGCGCTGGGCCTGGGAGGGTAAGGTAAAGGTAAAGGTACCCCTGCCCGTACGGGCCAGTCTTGCCAGACTCTAGGGTTGTGCGCTCATCTCACTCAAGAGGCTGGGGGCCAGCGCTGTCCGCAGACACTTCCGGGTCACGTGGCCAGCGTGACAAAGCCACATCTGGCGAGCCAGCGCAGCACACGGAAACGCCGTTTACCTTCCCGCTGGTAAGCGGTCCCTATTTATCTACTTGCACCCGGGGGTGCTTTTGAACTGCTAGGTTGGCAGGCGCTGGGACCGAACGACGGGAGCGCATCCCGCCGCGGGGATTCGAACCGCCGACCATGCGATCGGAAAGTCCTAGGCGCTGAGGTTTTACCCACAGCGTTTTACCCACAGCGCCACCCAGGCTTCAAATCCCCACATGGCCATGAAGCTCACTGGGCCACCTTGGGCCACCCACTACCTCACAACAGGGCCGGCCACAAATGAGGCATGATGGAGCAGCTGCCTCGGGCGGCAGGCAGGGACAGTGGATCCAGGCCCCTAGAAGTCCACCTCTTGCAAGGGGCGCCTCCTCCTAGGGATCAAGCTCTTTTGCCCCCACCCGATATTTTTGGGGAGAGGGGCTGACCCCCAATGTCCAAAAGTTTTGGGGTAGAGGCCAAGCACAGCCGAGTGTGGTCCCCAGATGTCTCCTCCTCCTTTTCCTCCTGAACCGCCCTGAGACCTCTGGGTATAGGGCACTATATAAATTCAATTAATAATAATAATAACAACAACAACAATAATGGAGGCGGGAAGCAGCCCTAGGCCGGTAGCAGCAGCAAGAGGAGCCACAGCCATTGAAGCCATGCTGCTGCCACGTTTGGCTCCACCCCCAGCTCCTCCCACATCCTGAAGCCATGCGCATAACGTCAGGATGTTGTCCTGGCTCCACCCCCAGCTCCTCCCACATCCTGAAGCCATGCGCATAACGTCAGAATGTTGTCCTGGCTCCACCCCAGCTCCTCCCACATCCTGAAGCCATGCGCACAGCGTCAGGATGTTGTGTGCATGACGTCACATGCTGTATGCCACCAGCTCCCCCCCCCCCATTCTTGGGAAGCTGGTTCCTTTGCCTCCGATCTCCTGGACTTGTCACCCTCTTCTTCCTCCTCCTTTTACCCCCAATACCAGGGGTCCCCAAACTAAGGCCCGCGGGCTGGATAAGGCCCGAGGGACTCATTTATCCGGCCTGCGGCGACCCCCGCCGCCCACTGCCGCCGCTCGCTGTTACTGGCACTGTACTGTGCGGCTGCCCACTTCTGGGTCGTAGGAGCACCGGAAATTGCTTGTGCATGCACAAGTGTTATTTCCGGTCCACATCCGGCCTGTGCACATGCGCACAAGCTATTTCCGGTGCTCCTGTGACCTGGAAGTGCGCATGTGTATGGGCACGTGCTCCCCCGCCTTCTGGCCCACTGCGCAATTGGCGCTGGAGACACTGGCCCGAGGCGCGGTACGTTTGCTGACCTCTGCCCAATACCATAAGTGCGCTGGGGCTTCCCTGGGCCACATGCAGAGGCCTTGGGCAAAAGCAGAAGACGAAGCAGCAGTGGGTGGGTGGTCAGTGGGGGAGGTTGTGGGGCAGTGGAAGCGGGGGCAGCAGTGGGGTGCTGCACACCATGAATGGGACTTAAAAAGGTAAAGGTGGACATGCCCACCGACTCCTGGGTTGCGGCGCTCATCTCGCTTTATTGGCTGAGGGAGCCGGTGTACAGCTTCCGGGTCATGTGGCCAGCAGGACTAAGCCGCTTCTGGCGAACCAGAGCAGCGCACGGAAACGCCGTTTACCTTCCCGCTGGAGTGGTACCTATTTATCTACTTGCACTTTGACATGCTTTCGAACTGCTAGGTTGGCAGGAGCAGGGACCGAGCAACGGGAGCTCACCCCGTCGCGGGGATTCGAACCGCAAGGTCGGCAAGTCCTAGGCTCTGTGGTTTAACCCACAGCGCCACCCGCGTCCCTGAATGGGACTTACTTCCTAGTAAATGCAGACAGGATTGAGGTGGCAGCATTTATGGGGTTGGTATGGGGGGCGGGGCTATGAGCACAGACTGGTAGATGTTCCTCTTAGTGATTTGCACCCCTCTGACACCCCCATCTCTCCCCCTGGTTTTATAGTCATTACACATCTTTAGGCGACAGGCAAAAACGTTCCTTTTTAACCAGGCTTTTGGCTGACTTGATCAACCTTGATCCCATACTCTTTTAAATCGTGGCGCTTTTTTGGGTGTGTGTGTATCATTGGGTTATTGCTTTTATTTTTATTTTATATGCTGTGATCTTTTTAAGCCTTAGACCTCCAGGTATAGGGTGGTACATAAATTCAACAAATGAAGAATAATAAATAACAGTCCCAACAAGACCGGAATAATTGGGAATTGCTTTTGAAATTTACAATAAAGTTTTTAACTTGATAAAATGACAGAGATTATTGGAGTGGAGAGGGAGGGAGGTGCTGGGTTTTTCGAGATCCTTGCTTCATTCTCTGCTGTCATCAGAGGAGGCCTTTGCAACTGTCGGCTCTGCAAAAGTTCCTTTTGGTACCCAAAGGTCACATTAAAAGTTCCTAAAGCCAACAAGCTCACAAATGAGTCGTGGTGCCCAGGGCTTAATTACCGTACTTGGCCGCTGTTCTCCGCTCTCCAGTGGTCGAGTCTGGCCGGCACTAATGAGGCTGGAGCAATTAGGCATTGCTGGTAAACAAAGGAAAGATCCTGTCTCCTCTGGGCCCCACTTAACGGCGAGTGGACAAACATGTCGGCCTCGGGAGCGGGTGGGTCTGGGGAGATAACATCGGCCCCTTGTGCCCAAGGCTGGCTGGCAGGCCGCAGGTCCCCAGATGGCTGCTATGTGGAAAACAAGAGCAGTAAGCCAAGACTTTTCTGCAGAAAGCTAAAAATATACACGCACCAGAATAAGAATGCTAAGAAAAGACACGAAGAAGAAGTGATCTCTCTTGGTAAAAATAAAAAAAAACATGCAGGCTGTTCCTTTCCGTGCAGGACACAGAAAGTTTTCCAAAGTGGTTCAGAAAAGTGAGAGAGGCAGCCCCTAAAGGCCTTTGCTAATTGCAGGCGTGATTTTTCCCCTTGTGGGCAGAGGGCCAAGGCAAGGAGGAGAGGAGATGATCCCCAGTGCCTTTTCCAACCTCAGGTGGAGGTGGGGCAGCTTGCAGCCTGATTTTCTCCCACACGATGGAGCCCTTTCCGCAGACAAGAGAAGCAGGAGAAACTCCTTTACCTGCTTCCCCCCTTTTTCGCTGAGAAGAAGAGCTTGAAAATCAACAACAGGGATTTTCATAAAGACACAGGCTGGACAGAAATCAAGATAAGTCCTCTGCAAGACCAAATTGCTGACCGGCCTGGCTGCAAAACTCTGCAGCTTTAATTTGATATGCTTTCCCAGCGACAAATGTCAAGCTCAAAGCGGCTTGTGATAATCACAATAGTATTAAAAAACAAACTGGCATTGCAATCACTATAATATCAAAACGCAGCAATGTATGCAGTAGTACCTCGGGTTACATACACTTCAGGTTACAGACTCCGCTAACCCAGAAATAGTACCTCGGGTTAAGAACTTTGCTTCAGGATGAGAACAGAAATCGTGTGGCGGCAGCGGGAGGCCCCATTAGCTAAAGTGGTGCTTCAGGTTAAGAACAGTTTCAGGTCAAGAAAGGACCTCCAGAATGAATTAAGTTCTTTACCCGAGGTACCACTGTATAAGTAGAGTAAACAGCTGCAACAACTTCACCACAGCGATTTATACAATTCGATAAAGTCATAGTGATTCTTGTTGCTGTTACTGGCACAACGGCCTAGATGTCCTGTTGGCGGCTTGAAAGAGTAGCACAGGTGACCCCCCTCACCTGGCTTCAAGCATCCTACAGGCTAAATCCACCTTTGCTAATTTCTTGCTCTCCAGATCGATCTCCCATTACCCAACACCAGACAGCGGTTCAGATGGGGGCTGATGGAAGTTGTAGTCCCAAAGATCTGGAGGACCACAGGTTGATGAAAACTGATGCTCACACTGGGGGGAGGGGGAGAGACACTGGCGGAGGAAGAGGAGTGCGGGGGGAGGGCACCGCCCCCGGCAGCGTGATCCCGGTGGGGTGCCCCCAGGACATGTGCCAGCCCTGCCCCTGCCAGCTCTCTGCCCCCCCCCCGTGCCGGAGCATAAAGCTCCGCCACTAGGGTAGAGACCCAAAAGGGGAGGCTTGACTACTGTAATTTGTTCTATGCGGGGCTGCCCTTGAAGCTCTCCCAGAAACTCCAGCGGGTGCAGAATGCTGCAGCGAGGCTCCTCATGGGGTCCCTGCCATGGGAGCATATTCATCCAGTGGTTTTCCAGCTGCACTGGCTCCTGGTGGAGTACAGGGTCAGATTTAAGGTGCTGGTTTTGACATTTCAAGCCCTTCATGGCCTAGGACCCTCGTACCTACGGGACCGCCTCTCCCAGTATGCCCCACGGAGAGCCTCAAGGTCCATAAATAGCAACACCTTAGAGGTCCCGGGCCCTAAGAAAGTCAGATTAGCTTCAACCAGAGCCAGGGCCTTTTCAGTGATGGCTCCAGCCTGGTGGAACGCTCTGCCTCATGAGACCAGGGTCCTGCAGGATCTGATTTCTTTCCGCAGGGCCTGTAAGACAGAGTTGTTCCACCTGGACTTTGGCTTGGAATCAACTTGATCCCCTCCCCCTCTTTCCTTTTTCCATTCTCCTTCTGTGACGGAACTCCTATTTGGGGACTTCCCTGGCTTTTTTCTGGCCCACGTAGGACCAGTCTGGATAGTTGGCCCTGGTGAAGACTTGATGTTTTCATCCCCAAAAAGTTTTTGATTTGAGTTTCTACTGAAATGAGGCCGCATTTTAATGTTGTATTTAAGTTGTATTTTAACCAATTGTATTTATACTGGGTGTTAGCCCCCCTGAGCCTGGTCTTGGCTAGGGAGGGCGGGGTATAAATAAATTTTATTATTATTAATAATTGAGACAGTAGGCTTGGGGTAAGGGAATGTGAGCAAATGCTCCCATTTTACAGCTGAGGAACTGAGGCTGAGAAGAGTGACGATGCCCATGGTGTCCTCATGGAGGATAAACTGACATCAGCTACTAGCCAGGATGACTCTGCTCCGCCTCTACAATTGGAGGCAGTAAACGCTTCTGAATTCTAGTTTCTGGAAAAGGCAGAAAGGGAGAGTTGCTCTTGTGCTCAGGTCCCTCTTGTGGGTTTTGCGCAAGGCGCATCTAGTTGGTCCCTGTGAGAACAGGAAGCTGGACTAGACGAGCCTTTGGCCTGATCCAGCAAGATGTTCTAACCTCATGTGGGTGTTAGGATATGTTTCCGTTCCACCTTAAAAGGAACAGGCATTCCTGTTGTGTGTCACATGCCTGTTTACATCCCAGCAAAGGTTGCTGGGAACTTCCGTTTGTATATTGCTTTTGCCATACTGCTGTTTTGCTTGGACATGAAGCAGACATGTTTTTCCTTTATTCCTGATGCTGAATAAACACCTGTAAATAGCGTTAAGAAGATCAATATGACTTGGAGGTGGATAACATATGGGAGTTTAATAAATAAAGAGGGGAATAAATGGAAATTGAAACCAAATGAAGAAGTTAAAGAAAATGTAAATGATTGGCTGCATTATTTTCAAATTAACGAAATGTTCAAAAAAGAGGTACAGTGGTGCCTCGCAAGACGAAAAGAATCCGTTCCGCGAGTCTCTTCGTCTTGCGGTTTTTTTCGTCTTGCGAAGCAAGCCCCTTAGCGGATCAGCGCTATTAGCGCTATTAGTGGTTTAGCGGCTATTAGCGGCTATTAAAGGCTTAAGGGATTAGCGGATTAGCTGCTAAAAGGCTATTAGCGGCTATTAAAGATTTAAGGGATTAGCTGCTAAAAGGCTATTAGCGGCTTAGATCAGCTGATAAGCAGCTTAGATCAGCTGTTAAGCGGCTTAGCGAACAGCTGTTAAGCGGCTTAGGGGCTTGGGAAAAAGGGGGGGGAGGGAAAAAAACCCCCAGGAATCGCAAGGCATTTTCATCTTGTGAAGCAAGCCTATAGCAAATTCGTCCTGCGAAGCACCTCCAAAACGGAAAACCCTTTCATCTAGCGGGTTTTCCGTCTTGCGAGGCATTCGTCTTGTGGGGCACCACTGTATTAGAAAGAGGTTTTTTTGAAAAGGAATCAAGGTTTCAACAGGAAATATTGAATAATGAAGTGAAGATTTTATCTAAAATGTATAAACTATTATTAGAGTGGTATACAAAGGATGAAGAAGTGAAATTGGTTATGATTCAATGGGCTAAAGACTTTGGATATAATATTCAATTTGATGACTGGGTAAAATTGTGGAAGGAAAGGATGAAGTTTACTGGATGTACTACAATAAAGGAAAATGTAATAAAAATGATATATAGATGGTATGTAACACCAGTAAAATTAAGTAAGATGTACAAGGTTAGTAATAAATGTTAGAAATGTAAAGAAAAAGAAGGAACATTCTATCATATGTGGTGGGAATGCAAAAAAGTGAAATGTTTTTGGGAAATGATATATAATGAGATAAAGAAAATGTTGAAATATACATTTGTTAAAAAACCTGAAACATTTCTATTAGGAATAGTAGGTGGTGAAATAAATAAGAAGGACTGGAAGGTGTTTTTATATGCAGTAACAGCAGCTAGAATTTTGTTGGCCCAGAAGTGGAAACAAGAAGAAATGCCTACGATGGAAGAATGGAGAATGAAATTGATGGAGTATGCAGAACTGGATAAGTTAAAAGGGGGGATCCGGAACTGACGAGACCAGAGATTCACTGAGGACTGGAATAAATTTACAGAATATATTAAAAATACATGTGATAAACAGTTAATGTTTGTAAGTTTTCAAGAAGCTTTGTGAGAATGATTGATAGAAATATTGCTTAAATAATATGATAAGGTAAATAATGATATAGTGCAATATTAAATTGAGAAATGTGGAAAAAAGTGAAAATACGGAGAATTCTCAGACATGCTGATGGAAGTCCAAAAAGAAGTAGTTGGTGAGAATTGGATGTTTAATTTTGTATAAATTTATGTTGGAAAAATTAACAAAATTTATTTTTTTAAAAAAATAAACACCTGTAAATAATGCTTACACATGTCTCTGTCCGCCACTTCCGTTGTGAAGATTTATTCACTCTGCTGATAAGAACGTGCTCAGCTTCTGAACGTTTCGGAGGCTCAAGTCACTGATTGATGCTGTTCTGAGAACCGGCGTTCGCCCAGCGGCCGGTGGCTGGAGCCAGCTGGGGGCCTGCCAAATGCCCCCATCTCTCCGGACGCATCCCAACAGTGGGTTCCTGGGCAGGCCTAGTGCTTAACTTGAATAGAATGAACTCAGATCTCTTCTGTCCCCTTTCATGTTGAAGATGGTATTCATGGTCATGTGCAAATTCAGTTCCACGGAGGGATTTTGGAACAGATGAAGTGGCCTCAATCTCAGGCGGAGACCCAGTGGGAGCCATGAGAGTATAAGAACAGAAGAGGAGCCTTTTGCAAATATTAATATTGCACGGATTGAAGCAACTGGATGCACAAAAACTAACTCTTTTTGGAATAAAATAAAAAAAATCCTCCCAGTAGCACCTTAGAGACCAACTAAGTTTGTTATTGGTATGAGCTTTCGTGTGCATGCACACTTCCTCAGAATGAAACGTTGTTCAGATGCATTTGATATTATACAAAGCTTTACTTGCAGAACTTCCTTCAAAACAGAACAAAAACGTCAAAGAGGCAGCCAAAGAATTTCATACAATATCTTGTGCCTCTCCGGCACAGGATCAGCATCTTAGAAGAAAGAAGAGATCACCGGTCCTGAGAGATCTGCATTGGCTCCCAGTACGTTTCCGAGCACAATTCATATTGATCTTTAAATCCCTAAATGGCCTCGGCCCAGTAGACCTGAAGGAGCGTCTCCACCCCCATCGTTCTGCCCAAACGCTGAGGTCCAGCTCCGAGGGCCTTCTGGCGGTTCCCTCATTGCAAAAAGTGAGGTTACAGGGAACCAGGCAGAGGGCCTTCTCGGTGGTGGCGCCCGCCCTGTGGAACACCCTGCCATCAGATGTGAAGGAAATAAACAGCTATCTTATCTTTAAAAGACATCTGAAGGCAGCCCTGTTTAGGGAAGTTTTTAATATTTAATGCTGTATTGTTTTTAACGCTCGACTGTGAGCCTCCCAGAGTGGCTGGGGAAACTCAGCCAGATGGACGGGGTATAAATAATAAATAAATAAATTATTATTATTATTATTCCAAGCAGACTGTGTGTGACGGAAAAAGTTTGTTTTTGCTGGGGCTGGTTGGGTCCCCAAGTATTTCCTTTTTCTTTTCCCCAGAAAAGGCAGCCTCTGATTGGCCGAGGTTCCAGGAGGGGGAGTTGGAAAGGAGAGGATTTGGAGAGACACTGAGGGAATTTTAGAGGGGGTGCTGGGATTGAGGTTGGGAGGAAGATGGGGAAGAATTGTTTCTGGGTAGAAACATCCACTCTGAGGAATATATCACAAGCTAAAGAAAGGAGTCTCTGACCTTAGCGTGGAGGACAGTGTGTGGTGTCCTGTGAGAGTAATTATGCCAGGAATTAACGGGGAAGCTGAGGCTGAGACAGGAGAAGTAGAAGCTGGAAAGAAACAGACTACTTGGGTCTCATTCCAGTCCCCCCCAAGATAATCTTGTTGGGAGACAAAGTCCATCATGACTCCACGTCGTCTCCAGACGTCCATCGATCTCCCGTAGACACGCAGTATCAGCAATTAGCGACACGAGTTCCAGAAATAGCTTGCCACATTCCAGAGCCGATGCACGCTCTATCAGCAGATAATGCACACAGCAAAAGATGCACTCAGGAGAGCATATTTACAACTTTATTCAGCGTTGGTCAGAACAAAGAGAAAACATGACTGCCTGCTTCAGTGTCTCCGGCACAGAGAGAGAAACGAAAGGAAAGACGCAACAGAAACATCCTGTGAAACAGGAAATACGCAGGCTGTGACACAAACATCCTGCTCCCTTTTAAGGTGGAACGGAAATATCCTAACAAATCTGAGGTAGTTTGTGGGAATCTGTGGGACTGGTGTTCTGTGAGGTGGGTGCACTATATTTAAGTGTGAGGACGGGCCCAACAGTGCCAGGGGGAAAAGGGCCGTTGCGCCTGGAGCGCAGTTTGCCTGGAGCTGCATTCACATTCAGAGAGGCTCATTTGCATATGATGATGATGATTTGAATTTATAAAGCGCCCTAAATCTGTTAGCATTTCATGCATCCGATGCTACAGATGTGATTGATGTCAATCACATGCCTGTTTGGGAAGAGTGTGGGAACGGAAGGCAGCCTTATCTCTCTTCTGCTGTATGTACTGTTGGACTGTACATTTGCATTTACAGTCATACTGTACCTCGGGTTACAGACGCTTCAGGTTGCGTTTTTTCAGGTTACGGATCCGCCGAAACCCGGAAGTACCGGAACGGCTTACTTCCGGGTTTCAGGGGGTCGCACATGCGCAGAATCGCAACCCGCGCGTGCGCAGAATCGCCGCTGTGGGTTGCGAATGTGCATCCTGCACGGATCACGTTCGCAACCCGCGCGTCAACTGTACTTCGTGCTGTTCTCTCTCGGAGCTGATGAGAGAGGACACCATAATTCTTTGTCGGTACGTAGTGTGTAAATAAATACGTAGATTAGCTCTACGATGTCTCACGCTTCTTGCTGTGTAATGCTAGAAGATTAGTGTGCATATACCATTTGGGATATGTTGCTGAGCGCACTGGAGAAGAAGGGAAATGCCTTTTCCAGAGCTGCGCATACCAGAGGACGCTCGGACAGTGGGGGCTTCCCAGGACGTTTCCCAACAAAACCTGGAGGTCTCAGGGCGATTCACAGGATAAAATCAAGATATAAAACCACAAAATACCATATTTTTCGCCCTATAGGACATACTTTCCCCCCCTCCAAAAATGAAGGGGAAATGTGTGTACATCCTATGGGGCGAATGCAGGCTTTCGCCGAAGCCTGGAGAGGGAGAGGGGTGCGCACCGACCCCTCTCGCTTTCCAGGCTTCAAGAGAGCCCCACCGCCAGCCCCGCAAGCTCGGGGACAGTGCGGAGGCGCAGCGCGCCCAGGCTTAGCTTCAGCCATGGGAGCCTGGCGCTGGGCTCCCACGGCTTGCGGAGAGCTGCATGTTCTGGGGGCTGGGGACGGGGGAAGCTCGGGCTTCCCCCGTTCCAGCCCCGTGCCGGGGGGGGAAAAATAAATTTTCCCCCCTTTATTCCCCCCCCCCAAATTAGGTGCTTCCTATGGGCCAGTGCGTCCTATAGGGCGAAAAATACGGTACATAATAAAATAACAACCCAATAGCCCCCTCCCCAAAAGCACATTTTAAAAGGACATAGGATGTCAATCAAATCAACCAAAGGACTGGTTAAAGAGGAACGTTTTTGCCTGGTGCCTAAAGGTGTATAATGAAGGTGCCAGGCAAACTTCCCAGGGGAGAGCATTCCACAGAAGGGGAGCCACTGCAGAAAAGGCCCCGTTCTCGTGTTGCCACCCTCTGGACCTCTCGAGGAGGAGGCACACGGAAGAGGGCCTCAGAAGATGATCCCAGGGCCAGCATGACTAAGCCGCTTCTGGTGAACCAGAGCAGCGCACGGAAACTCCGTTTACCTTCCCGCTGGAGTGGTAGCTATTTATCTACTTCCACTTTGACGTGCTTTCGAACTGCTAGGTTGGCAGGAGCAGGGACCGAGCAACGAGAGCTCACCCCGTCGTGGGGATTCGAACCTCCGACCTTCTGATCGGAGAGCCCTAGGCTCCGCGGTTTAACCCACAGTGCCACCCCTGCCCTTTACAACTCTACAATTCTATGATTCTACACACCACAATGCCCTGAATTGTTTTTTTTTGGGGGGGGGGAGGGGATGTGCCTGAAAGGTACATAGCCAAAATAAAGAAGACATTTTTTACACAGGCTTTCCATTTTCAATATTTGTAGTCCTTGCTTGGTGCTTTGAGGTTTCGCAGCCAAAGAGCCACTTAATTGTCCCAGGCCCCAGTTGGGTTGGGAGATCCCTCAAGGTCTCCGAAATATGCAGCACAAATACCTCCACCAAACGGCCAAAGCCAGCATTTGCTTAGGAAGAACCATTGCTGGCTCAATAATTTGGTAAGTTGAACCTCAGGACAGCCCTGTTGTGAGGCAGCTTTCTCAGGAAGTAGGATTTTGGGTTTCAGTAAGGCAAGAAATGGTTAGCTATTTGATTTATTATTACTGTATATTTTTTTTACTGTCAGAGAGGAGGAGAGGTTTTGGTTGGGTTTTCTGCATCTGCCCAAATAACCTGACTGGTAATGAGTACTTTGAACTGGGTGGGAGGGCCAAAAGGTATTGGGTTATACTGGCTGCATTTTTTTAAAAAAAGAATGAAGCATTTGAATGAAGCATTTGAATCTGCAGTGGTGAACCAATTGTGGATTGTTTCTGACAGCAGAAAGCACAGTGTTCCATACAGCACTTCCAAACACTTTAAAACTGCTCTGGAGACCCCGAAATTTCATTGCAGCTCAGAACTTGGTAGCCGTGGGGCAGGAAAGCTGGCAAGAGGAGACCTTTGCCCCCAGGCAGAACAGCTCTGGAAGACAGCTTGCTGCAGGGAGTTGCTTAGGCTCAGAGAATTTGGGTTCTGGATGTGATATATATATATATATAGAGAGAGAGAGAGAGAGAGAGAGAGTCATAAGTTTTTGGGTGAGATCATTGGCTGATCCAGACCAATGTCTGTCTGAAAGTAACTCTTCAAGATCTCCAGACCCAGGCGATTTCTTGAAGAAGATTGTAGTGATTGTACCAGTGTGGTGTAGTGGTTAAGAGCGGTGGACTCGTAATCTGGGGAACTGGGTTCGCGTCTCCACTCCTCCACATGCAGCTGCTGGGTGACCTTGGGCCAGTCACACTTCTTTGAAGTCTCTCAGCCCCACTCACCTCACAGAGTGTTTGTTGTGGGGGAGAAAGGGAAAGGAGATTGTTAGCCGCTTTGAGACTCCTTAAGGGGAGTGAAAGGTGGGATATCAAGTCCAAACTCTTCTTATTCTCTTCTTGGGGTGGGGAACTTGCAACCCACTCAGTCATAGAATAATAGAATTATAGAGTTGGAAGGGACTTCAAGGGTCATTTAGTCCAAGCCTCTGAAATGTAGGAGTCACAGCTAAAGCACCCATGGCGGATGGTCATCCATTGATGCTTTCTTCTTCTTCTTCTTCTTCTTCTTCTTCTTCTTCTTCTTCTTCTTCTTCTTCTCTCAGACTTCCCATGGCTTTCTGCTCCCAAAGTCTCAGCCGCCACAGGGCAAAATGGCTCCCCTCTTTCCACACAACCTGGGTTCAGAAGACCCTCTGGACCAGCACTTGAGATGATGCTCTTTCCAGGACAAGGGTGAGGCTGCAGGTAAACTCAGCCATGAAGAAACTCTTCCATCGCTCTGTTCCCTGCCCATTCTTCTGTTCGTTCCAGGTGCCTTTGTTTATTTACTTGAAATAATTCTAAGCAGTCCTCCCTTGCAAATGACCCGAGGCCAGGGTACCACAAACAGTTTAAAACCATGCCAGGCATTCATAAATGCAGCAATTCAATAAAACAAGAGCAGATAAAATAAATTGTTGGATCAACAGCCTACAGAACACACATTTTAGCACTCACTTTGCACACGAACACCGTGTAACTGCCAGGGCATTCCCTCAATGGGATATGCCACCATAGAGAAGGCCTTTTCCCATGTCAAGTTCGCGGTATATTTGGGTTATGTACAAACTTGCATTTGTGAAAACAGTTTATGAAGGAAAGCAGATTTTATCTTCAGCTATGGGTGCTCCTGAAATTCCCTTTCAAATCCCCCATCCCTCCATTGCAGCGGGTTGGGCGAGAAGAACCTTGGGGTCCCTTCCAATGTTACAGTTCTATGATTCCACTGAAAAGCTTGTAAACACCAAGGAAACATTTTGTAAGGTGATGGACTCTCCTTCCTTGGAGGTTTTTAAGCAGAGGTTGGATGGCCACCTGTCATGGATGCTTTAGCTGAGATTCCTGCATTGCAGGGGGTTGGACTAGATGATCCTTGGGGTCTCTCCCAACTCTACAATTCTGGGATTTTATGCCTTCAGTTGCTTCTAGAATACTACAAATAGTGGGTACCTCCCACATCTCAGCAGGTCCAATTGTTCCACAGAACATTGGCAGCCTGACCTGCTCTGCTCTTGAGAGGACACCTGAAATTTCAGGGTCTTCAAAGAGAAAATGCATTAAGTACAATAATAGGAATCATCCCCTGATTTGTTTCCAGTCGCATGGAATGATGGTCCCTCCTGTGGTGCATTGGTAAGATGCCGGCCTTCTACAATGCCTGTGTCAGCCCGTCCACCTTCTCCCTCACGGGCATCCCTCAGCTGGAAGCTGCCCATGTCTGGATCTCCATCCCTTTCTGCTCCATGTACGTCATGGCCGTGGTGGGCAACTGCACCATCCTCTTCATCATCCAGGCCGAGCCCAACCTCCACGAGCCCATGTACCTCTTCCTCTCCATGTTGGCCGTCATCGACTTGGTCCTCTCCTCTTCCACCATGCCCAAGCTGCTCAGCATCTTCTGGTTGGGCAACAAGGACATTGCATTCCACTCCTGCCTCCTCCAGATGTTTGTCATCCACTCTTTTGCCACCATTGAATCTGGGATCTTTCTGGCGATGGCTTTTGACCGCTACGTGGCCATATGCACCCCCTTGAGGCACAGGACCATCCTGACCCACTCGGTGGTAGCCAAGATCGGGCTGGCCGCTGTTCTGCGGGGCTTCCTATACATCGCTCCACTGCCTCTTCTCGCTCATCGATACACCTACTACCACACCAACATCATTGCACACTCCTACTGTGAGCACATGGCTGTGGTGATGCTCTCCTGCGAGGACATCTCCATCAGCAACATCTACGGCATGGCCATTGGCTTCCTGGTCCTCATTGTTGACTCCCTGTGCATCGGGGTGTCCTATGTCCTCATCTTCCGGGCAGTGATGAGCTTGTCCACCACGGAGGCCCGCCTTAAGACCTTTAGCACTTGCACCTCACACATCACCGCCATCTTGGCCTTTTACATCCCCATAGCAGTTTCATCTTTGACTCACCGGTTTGGGCACAACGTGGCTCCTGCAGCTCACATCCTCCTGGCCAACTTCTATCTCCTCTTCCCTCCCGTCTTGAATCCCATTGTGTATGCCGTCCGGACAAAAGAGATCCAAAGGAAACTGGCTAAGATGCTGTCTTGGTCCCGGAGACGAGCTAAAGGCCTGATGTGAGCTTCAGGGTGATTTGTGGCTCAAATCAAATGCAAGGAGAAAGCACATCTGTGGAGTTTCTGAACTAGCTCTAGACGGGGAGTCTCTTACCAATACCACTTGCATATACTAAGAATCAGTCATAGAATATACAAGGCTGACCCACATCATTGATGTTAAGTATAATTGCTTAATTGACACTGAAATGAAGAATACTAATGTGTTTTGCTTTGGGAGATTGCACTGAAGCTAAAGAACAGCAAGAAGTGGTCTCTGAGCTCCTTGATGGATTGATAATTAACAATTGCTGTTTTCTGCTAGCTAACACATGAGTGTTTAACCTTACATCAGATTTATTTTATTTCTAAGAAGATGAACCTGTGCTGGACCTGCACAATATATTGTATGGAAGTACTTGGATGTATCTTTGATGTTTTTGTTCTGTTTTGAAGAAAGTTCTGCAAGCAAAGGTTTGAACACTCTAATGCGTCTGGGCAATGCTTCATTCCAAAGGAGTCGGTTTTTATGCATCCAGTCGCTTCAAACTGTGCAAGATTAATATCTGCAATAAATGTTCCCTGCCTTCCCTGCCATGTTTAAATGCACATACAGTATGTTGCGTGTTACCTCATTCACATGTGACTCCCCTGGGCCTCCAGTTTGGGGTGGTAATTTTGGAACGTAAAATCCTTCATTACCCATATCGCCTTCCTCTTTACTTGGTCTCAGCTGCATTTGACCTCGCTATCGTTTACAGCAGTGAAGAGTTTCTGTGTGCAGCAGGTTTTCTAGTAGCATACTCCTTGTCAAAGGGTTATTGATCAGTTAATAAAGGAGAAACTCAATAAACTGAAGCTCAGTCCAAATAAGACTGAGATACTACTATTGTCCAGTGGTTCTCTAGACAGAATGAGTGGGGGGCGGTCTGCTCTTGATGGGGATATGTTCCCTCTGAAGAAGCAAGTCCATAGCTTTGGGGTACTTCTGGATCCATCACTGTTGCGTGAAGTTCATGTGGCCTCCTGGGGGAAATATCCTCTTCTAACTTCCAGCCAAACGATCCACTCTATCTACTCTTTTGCTAGCTCAACAAACACATTTGGGAAGCCATATAATATTAACCAGCCAAAGGCATGGCTAATAAGAAATGTTTTTGCCTGTTTCCTAAAGATATGCAACGAAGGCACCAGCTGAGAACTTGCCCTGTTCTTGTGTTGCCACCCACCAAACATCTCACAGAGGAGGCACATGAAGAAGAGCCTCATATGGAGAAAGGTGGTCCTTGAGGTATTATGGTCCTGAGCCATTTAAGTCTCATTCAATGTTCATTGAGTATCTGCCATCACCAGGAGTAGCCCAAGCAATTTTGCTGCCCAACACAAAGGACAAGAAGATGCATTGCCTATTCTGTGCACAAAATTGGACCAGAGTAGTAGTTGACTCTTACTTGACCACTGGAATAGGACAGTCCTTCACTGACCCCAAGAGTAACAGGCTAGCTTAGGGGCTGCAGGGAGACCACATGGCACACATTTGTAGCCACTTTCTGCCCCTCAGAATTTGTTGCCTGAGGCAACTGCTTCATGCTTGAGCCGGCCCTGGTCATTGTCTAATCTCCCTGCAAACAAATCAGGCTAGATGCTCATTAAACAGATTGCTGATTCCAAGGAATAAGGAATCAGGTTTGCTGCACTTGACCTGTGGTGAGCTGATGAACAAAGCCTGTGCTTTTCTGTATCTGTTTGGGATCCAGAGAGCTGAAGGAGGCCTCTACTGCAACCTCCATCTGCCCACAGGCTTTGGTCATCTTCGGAGACCGCTATTGGGGAACACCTATCGCCTTCTGAGAAACATACGTTCTCCTCTTCAGAATCCTGTGCCAGCAAGGCAACAGCATCTCTCAGGTTGATCCTTGAGATTGTTGGGGAGCAAAGAGGGGGGTCCTGCTGGAGCTGTGAGCTCACTAACCATTGGAAGCATAGTTTAAGTATAGCTTCTTAAGTCTCTCTCTCTCTCTCTCTCTCTCTCTCTCTCTCTCTCTCTCTCTCTCTTATTTCCTTCCTTCCTTCCTTCCTTCCTTCCTTCCTTCCTTCCTTCCTTCCTTCGTTTCCCCCTTCTCTCTCTCTCTCTTTTGCATCTGGATTAATGTTTTAGTTTGGACAAAAGAAGAAGAAGACATTTGACAATAAAGTATAAACTATCATAGGGGATGGAGCTTATTTACTTAGTGAATAATAGCACACCTGAGTCTTTTGAACTGTTGTTTTATTATTTATTGTTACTATTATTTATTAAATTTGTATACCGCCCTATATCTGCAGTTCCTCCTAGCTTACTATTGTGTTTTGTGAGATACAGTGCTATTTTTATATAAAAAGAGGGGCTGGAACTCAACATGAATGCTTCTCTTGTTCTCTTTTAATGGCAATGGCGCCCATCTGAGAGGTGCCATAACTGAGTTCTGGCAAGTTCTGGCTGAGAAAAAGCCACGGTGAGATAAGTTTGAATTGAAGAGGACGTAAACCTTAATTTTGGGAAGACCATTTATCTTTATCTCTGTAGTTCCCGAATCATAAATGTACTGTAAAGGAGATGCTCCTTGTCTGTTTACAGGGGGTGAAGGTGGTGATGATGGAATCTGTGTGTGTAAACAGGGTAGGACAATTGGAGGGAGGCATTTGGATTTGATATCCCGCCTTTCACTCCCCTTCAGGAGTCTCAAAGCGGCTCACATTCTCCTTTCCCTTCCTCCCCCACAACAAACACTCTGTGAGGTGAGTGGGGCTGAGAGACTTCAGAGAAGTGTGACTGGCCCAAGGTCACCCAGCAGCTGCATGTGGAGGAGCGGGGAAGCGAACCCGGTTCCCCAGATTACGGGACTACCGCTTTTAACCACTACACCATGGAGGCGGTTTGCATGCAGGGTGGGTTGGTTGCACGAAAGGAGCGGGGAAGACGCATGGGCATGTGAGTGGTGGTGAAATTGGGTGCGAAGCAGAACTGCAGAACAGAAGAGAGAAACGGCTTCAGAAATGATGGTAAAAAGCAATCTCCATAGTCCCATGGCATGGGAAGGGGAAGCTCTAGAGAGTTAATGTGGGGGGAAGGGCAGAGAAGAAGAAGAAGAAGAAGAAGAAGAAGAAGAAGAAGAAGAAGAAGAAGAAGAAGAAGAAGAGTTTGGATTTGATATCCTGCCTTTCACTTCCCTTTAAGGAGTCTCAAAGCGTCTAACAATCTCCTTTTCCCTTCCTTCCCTACAACAAACACTCTGTGAGGTGAGTGGGGCCGAGAGACTTCAAAGAAGTGTGACTAGCCCAAGGTCACCCAGCAGCTGCATGTGGAGGAGCGGGGAAGCAAACCCGGTTCCCCAGATTACGAGACTACCGCTCTTAACCACTACACCACACTGGTTGATGAGCAGAGGGAGAAAGGGTTCAGCCTGTCAATGAAAAATATTTTTTCCTCCTTTGGCAAAATCTTCTCTTGCTCCATCCTCTTGCTCATCCAAGAGGACCCTTGAAGAAGGAAAATACTTTGCACAGAGCCTCACGCACCTGCTTTGTCCGGATGCTGTAAATGACGGGGTTCAGCATGGGAGGGAGGCTGAGATACAGATCAGCCAGCAGGACCTGCACGTGTGGTGGCACCGCCTGGGGGAAGCACTGGATGTAAATGGAGGCCAGACCTGGGAGGTAGTAGAGCAGCATCACACAGATGTGGGAGCTGCAGGTGCTGAAGGACTTGAGCCGCTCGGTTTTCTCGGCAAGTTTCCCCACAACCCTGAGAATCAGTCTGTAAGACAAGGCGATGAAGGCTGTGTCGGTCCCCACAATGAGGGTGGTCCCCACCAAGTTGTAGGTGCTGCTTGCAGAATAATCTGCACAGGCCAATTTCATGACCACCATGTGCTCGCAGTAGGAATGAGATATCACTTTGGAAGCACAGTACGGCAGACGCCTCAACATCCAGGTCAAAGGCACCATGAAGAGGATCCCTCTTGCCAGAATGGCCAGCCCTATCTGCGCGACCCTTTGGGATGTCAAGATAGTCTCATATCTTAGCGGGTGGCAGATGGCGACGTACCGGTCAAAGGCCATGGCCAGCAAGACTCCTGACTCCACAGCTGTGGTGGCGTGGATGAGGAACATCTGGGTGAAGCAAGCATCAAAGCCAATCGCTTGAGAGCCCATCCAGAAGATGCCGAGCATCTTGGGGACCACAGTTGTGGCCATGACCAGGTCAATCATTGCCAACATGGCCAGGAAGTAGAACATGGGATGGTGCAAGGTGTGAGCCAGGAGGATTGTCAAGAGGAGGACGCAGTTTCCTGCAAGCGCCATCAAGTACATTGAGCAGAAGAGGGCGCCCATCCAGGAATGGGCACTTTCTAGCCCAGGGATGCCAACTAAGAAGAAGGCAGAGGAGCTGGAGTTGAACTTGTCTGGATCCATGAAGCTGAGCGTGGTGTTCTAGTTTAACGAAAAATGAAATCCCAAGAAAGAGAAGCTAAAAAAGCCAATGCAATTCTGGGCTGCATCAATAGGAGTATAGCATCTAGATCAAGGGAAGGAATAGTGCCACTGTATTCTGCTCTGGTCAGACCTCACCTGGAGTACTGTGTCCAGTTCTGGGCACCACAGTTCAAGAAGGACACTGACAAACTGGAACGTGTCCAGAGGAGCCAAACTACAAGAAAGAAGATTCCACCTAAACATTAGGAAGAACTTCCTGACAGTAAGAGCTGTTCGACAGTGGAATTTGCTGCCAAGGAGTGTGGTGGAGTCTCCTTCTGGAGGTCTTTAAGCAGAGGCTTGACAACCATATGTCAGGAATGCTCTGATGGTGTTTCCTGCTTGGCAGGGGGTTGGACTCGATGGCCCTTGTGGTCTCTTCCAACTCTATGATTCTAGGATTCTATGAATTTGCGTTTAAGGTTGGCTTCACAAAAGGGAAGCAACGCCGTTTTCTCCTCTTTCCCTGTAGAAGGTTTCCTACCGACACCTTCTCTCTCTACAACCCCAAGCGTCCCTGAGGATCAGTTGCTGGCTGGGGCTGAGTTCTAGGAGAGCCCTAGAAGTTCTGCTTTGCTCACCAGTACACAAGTCAATCAGTGAGTGGAACTCGAGCCCCTTCAAACAAATACGCCAGCATTCCCCAAGCTGGTGCCCTTCAGATGCCCATGCTGGCTGGGGATGGTGGGAATTGAAAGCCAGCACACCTGGAACATAAGAAGAGCCTACAGGATCAGACCAGTGGCCCAACTAGCCCAACATCTTGTTCTCACAGTGGCCGACTAGTTGCCCCAATGAGAAACCAGCAAGCAGCCCTCTTCCCTCCTGGTAGCCATTAATAGTCTTATCCTCCATCAATTCATCCAATTCTCTTTTAAAGCCATCCAAGTTTGTGGCCTCCGGTGGGAGTGAGTTCCATTGTTTAACTCTTTGCTGCATGAAGAAGTCCCTTCTTTTCTCTATCCTGAATCTTCCAACGTTCGGCTTCCTTGGATGTCCACAAGTTCTGGTGCTATGATTGAGGGAGAAAAGCTTTTCTTTATCCACTTTCTCCAGGCCAGGCATAATTTTATAAGCTTCTATCATGTCGCCTCTTGCTTGCCTTTCCTCTAAACTAAAAAGTCCCAAATGCTGCAACCATTCTTCACAGGGCGAGTCACTCTACCCCCTTGATTATTTTGGCTACCTTTTATTCAACCTTTCTCAACTCTACAATATCCTTTTTGGGGTGAGGTAGCCAAAACCGTACGCAGTATTCCAAATGCAGCCCCACCATATATTTGTGTAACAGCAATATGATGCTGACAGTTTCATTTTGAATGCCTTTCCTAGTGATCCCTAGCATGGAATCTGCCTTTTTCAGAGCCATCATCCATTGTGTCTACCTCTTCCTCGAGATATCTTCTATGACCTCAAGGTCTCTCTCCTGGCCTGCCACCTCCAGTTCAGACCACATGAGCACAAAAGTGAAATTAAGGGTTTCTTTCTTTCTTTTTCTTTTGCTGCAATATGCACCAATATTTACACTTATTTGCATTGAACTGCATTTGCCATTTTACTGCCCATTCACTCAGTTTGGGGAGGTTCTTTTGGAGCTCATCGCAATCTCATTCTGTTTTAACAACTCTGAATAATGTATTATCGTCAGCAAAGTTGACCACCTCACTGCTCACTCCCAACTCTAGACCATTTATGAACAAGTTAGGAAGCACAGGTCCCAGTACTAATTAAAGAGGGACTCCATTTTCTACTTCTCTTTGGCCATTCAATCCTACTATTTGCTTCCAGCAACTTAACCAACTTCTGATCCACAAGAGGACTTCTCTATTTCGGTGACTGCTCAGCTTACTCTTTGGTGAGGTACTTTGTTATTTATTATTTATTACTTAAATTTCTATGCCACCTTTCATCTGAGGATCACAGGGCAGTTTACAATATAAAGGGACAAAAGTACATAAAACAACAAACAAACAAACAAAGAACAACAACAACAACAACATTTATACCCTTCCCATCTGGCTAGGTTTCACCAGCCACTCTGAGCAGCTTCCAGCAAAACATAAAAAATAATAAAATGCCAAACATTCAAAACTTCCTGATACAGGGCTGCCTGGTGTGTAATTCTTTATCTGCTTGACATCTGATGGGAGGGCGTTCCACAGGGAGGGCGCCACTACCAAGAAGGCCCTCTGACAAACAAGACAATGTACTTTGCTTAAAGCTTCCTCATCCACTGAGCTTGAATTAGGCATATCCCTATGTCCACTTGAAGGTCATATAGCTCATCTCAACTAGGGCCAGGGCCTTTTCAGAACTTTCCCCAACCTGGTGGAACGCTCTGTCACGGGAGACCAGGGCCCTGCGGGACTTGACATCTTTCTGCAGGGCCTGAAAGACAGAGCTGTTCCGCCTGGCCTTTGATTTGGACTCAGTCTGACCCTTATGTTTCCCTCCCCTTTATGGACTTGATTTATCAGCTACTTTAAAATGAGGCTGCATTTCAAATTGCATTTTAAATTGGTGTCCCCCCCACATTATGTTTTTACTTTAATTGTATTGGTGTTAGCCGCCCTGAGCCCAGCTCTGGCCGGGGAGGGGAGGGTATAAATAATATGTATTATTATTATTATTATTATTATTATTATATCTGTAAGCTGCTCTTTAATGCCAGACCTACCTGAGTCAGATCCAGATCAGGTGAAGGCATAACTGCAAAGGAGGCCTTGTTCTCTGCTTGCAACTGGCAATAGGGAGCCATGCCAAGAAGATCCCATCACGAAAATTGCATTTCCCTCCTCTCCTTATATGAACTCCAGGAAAACCACAAGGGCTGAACACTCTTGTCTTGTCAGGAGCACAGAGGAGAAACAGACACTCAGCTGAATATGCTGTCTGTCTCCCTGTCTTGTTTACCTGCAGTTCTGATCCCCAACAGCTCTTTCCCTATTCCTGAGGTGTGTCTTCTGATACTAGGTGGCAACAGCTGAGTTGCATGAGGTCATCTGAGCATCCTCTAGGACTAGCGCACAGATTGCAGCAGTGACCTGATTTTTTGTCCTGCTCCAGGAATGCATCATCTGTGTGCAAAGCCATTGCGTTCAGCTGAGGCGCTATAAGGGTATTTATTACCTGGTCGATCCCCAAACTCATCCTCTTCAGGGAGGGGAGCAAGAAGAAAGGATTTCCTGTGGTGTGAGGGAGAAGAAGCACCTGGGGACCACACCACTTTCTGTCCTGGTTTTTTTTAATAACAGTATTTATAGCCCACTCATTACTGAATGTTTTCAAACCCAGAGTGGGGTTGTTGTTGTTGTTTAGTCATTTAGTCATGTCCGACTCTTCGTGACCCCCTGGAGCAGAGCACCCCAGGCCCTCCTGTCTTCCACTGCCTCCCGCAGTTTGGTCAGACTCATGTTTGTAGCTTCGAGAACACTGTCCCACCATCTCGTCCTCTGTCGTCCCCTTCTCCTTGTGCCCTCCATCTTTCCCAACATCAGGGTCTTTTCCAGGGAGTCTTCTCTTCCAGAGTGGGGTACAAATAATAAAAAGAAACAGAGAAAAACTATATGCAAAAATTACAAAATCGTATCAACAGGACCCATAAACAACTAAACAATTCTATCATAAGGCAAACTAGCAGAATTATAACATACAGAATAACAAAATACGGGCCTCAAGGCAAGATGTGTTGCTGATGCTCCCACCACACCCCTGATTCAGGCCCTGGATCTGTGGGGTGGGAGGAGACCAGCGGCATCTCCTTCCCCCTGTGGAGCATGGTGGCCTGATTGGTGCACCTGCCATGTGCAGGTCAGCCTGGCTGCCCGGCTGTGCTGTGGTGCAGATGGATTTGAGGGCTTTCCCCAACTCAGTTCTGCTTCCCAGCCAGCACTGGGAGCATTCAGAGTCCTCCAGGGTCCCAGGAGGAACAGTGCAAACAGCACCAAATGTGAAGCTGTTGGATATTCTCTCTATGTGTATGAGAATCGTTTGTTCCAGAAATGGAGAAGAACTGAGAAGAGGTTTCAAGAAGCAGCAGAAGGCTGAGATTGGTTTGTCTGTTTTATGGATAAAGCTCACATCAAATGATACAGTAAACCAAAAGGTGGACAGGAGAAATGTTTGGCCCATATCTTACCCTAGCAGCCGTCTCCGAAGTCATTTAACCAGGAAACTGGGAAACCCCCAAAGGGGCTGCGAGTGTGTCAGGGGTCTGTAACTGGTTGCAGGGGTTGCTCATTCATAGAAGACCCCCCAATGCTTATCAAAGAGTGGAACTTGGAGAAGAACATGGAGAACAGATCTGGGAGGGAGGAGGAGACGGGTAGTCAAAATGCCTGGAGAAGTAAATAAAACGTGTCTGAATAGGAATGGCGGATCAAGACAGGCAATTCACAAAGTATCCTGATGGACAAGTTTGGAAATCATGGCATCACACATGCTCCAGTTTCGCTGAAGAATTCCCCCTTCCATGACATTTTGTGATATTCTCAATACGTTTTGGGTGGGTGGTCATACTGATAGGACGGGGGGGGGGGGGGCTGGACTCTTTCTGAGGTTTTAAAAGTTGCTCCCCACTTTGCTCAAGGCTCTTCTTTCTGCTGCTGGAGGGAGGGTGAGTCTGTAGCAACAGATTAAGAAAGACTGGGCTTAAGTAGCCGTTTCCCTTTCACTGGTTGTCAATTCTATTCACTTCCTCTGACCGACAGCGGACATTGCGGGGTCTTAGGTCCCTTGAGAGGGAGTTGAGCTGCAAAAGCAAAGCCTGACTCTTTTTTTGGGGGGGGGGTAACAGGTTCATGAAATGGTGGTGTTTTCATGATAATGGCTCTCTTTGAGGAAAGGACGAGGGAACAGGGGAAGGAGAGGTGGCTAATGTTTTTGAGAATCTTCATCACTAAGTCAGTTATTGAGCTTAGAACAGGCCTGCGGGACAGACCTCTAAGGGCAGTCCGCCCCACCTGGGAAAAAACCTCTAGGTCAGTTTGCATTTCTTAGTTCAGAAAGTATTGATCTGATGTGTAGAGATCTTTCCTATTCTAATTCATTCAAGAGATTTCTGGAAGTTTCTCTGTGTGAAAGAAGCAAGCAGAAGGTTCATGTGCTGTTTGGGTTATTCCTTCAGAGAGACTGAGTACAGCTGTTTTAAACTGGTTCTGTTACCTCTTTCTCTCAAGGTCATGCTGACTATAAGAAGAGGCCAGAAGGAGCCTGGGTTTCACTTTCACTTTCTCTCTCTCTTCCTTCCGGTGTGGTGCTCTGTACATAGTATGCTTAGTGTTAAGGTTTTAGTCTTAGTATAAGTTATTGTAAGTTTAAGTCTGCTGCAACTGGATTTCTTATGGACAGGCCCAATCCCGAAGGTTTTGGATTTGTGACCATTATGCTCATCTGCCTTCAGTAGCAGTAAAGCTCTGCTGGATGAAATTGCCTCTGGTCTATTTTTGGGGGATCCTGCAACATGTTTAAGTTTTTACTTTGCTAACTATACATTGGAGTTCTGCTCTGGATCAGTATATTGAGTAGAATTCCATGACACTCTAATCAACAAATGGCAGAATGCAGCAGGTCAAGCACAGATTACAATGTACCTCAAGAGCAGTTTCCATTTTTATTGAGGAAAAGCCTAGCAGGTATTACATTTATATCCCATTTCCCCCTCCACCTCCAGGAAGCTCAAGGTGAAATACATAGCTCTCCCTCTCCCAGTTTTATCCACACAACAACCATCTGAGGTAACCAGGGTATTCTACAGCTTATCACATTTGTGTATCTTTTGTACGTAACTTGTCAGTTGTTTTAACACAGAGAATCACAGAATTGTGGAGTTGGACGGTCATCTAGTCCAACCCCCTGCTATGCAGAAACGACAACTAAGGAATCCCTGAAGAGGTGGTCACCCAACCTCTGTTAAAAAACCTCCAATGAGAGTCCACCACCTTGTGAGATGGTCCATTCCACCTAACTTTGGACAGCTTTGTTAGCAGTTAAAATCTTGCAATGTGGGAAGCGTTGGATGATCCTATGATAAGCTTGAATAGTTCTGTCTATAGGTTCCCTGAGACATAACGCTTGGCTGGAGCATGACTGGGGACGCAGATGTAATAAAGTATCGGGGAAAACATTTTAGGGAAATACCTGCTGACACGTGCATTTGACAACGCTGGAAATGTGCTTAGATGGAGATACGTCATGTTCAGGGTGGTTTCACTACTGTTTCCAATTGTTGACTTCTGTTAATAAAAGGAGCCTCTGCACAGCTAGTCGGCAGCCTGCTTGGAGCATGCTTGCCAGCTTGCTCCTGCACAGCTCACCTGCATCCAACCTCCCGTCATCCTCCTATGTTATTCCTACAGGGACCAATAAGTATTTAGAACTACACTTCTCTCTCTCTCTCTCTCTCTCTCTCTCTCTCTCTCTCTCGTTCCTCCCCCCCATTACTAACAACCCAAAAGTGTGGTAGCAAGGGATTACATCATACCATACCCAGAGCAAACAAACAAACAAACAGACAGCAAGAGAAAGAAATATAAATCTAGACACCCATATTTTCCAAACTCGTATGGATGGCGAATGTTGAGCATCAAAGTTTGAAGCATAGAGAATAAAATCCCACCAGCTGACATAAAAATGTTATGGATCCCCCATCCCCTGGGAAACATGCAATTTATGTGTGATTTTCCCCCCACAATGGCCAAAATCCATATGTTCTTACACTACAATGACAAATGTAGATTTTTCAAGGTTTCCCATTAATGGGCTATTGAAATCCTGGCTGCAGCAAAAATCCACGCCAGGAGCTCTTCAACAAGCTATCATGTGTTGTCCATCCACATATTCAGTAATGACAGTTGTGAGGAAGCCTGAACAGGCAAATTAATTATTTTAGATATTTCTTGGTATACTTGAGACAAGAATGAACCACACTTCTAATAACTGAGCTACCCAAAGCTTGGAGGCTCCACCTGGCAGGGGGATCTAGATGCAGATAAATTGTAACAGGTTCTAACCTTCTCATCCTTTGGGGGTTTAACATCAGTTGGAGTCAATTCTCAACCTTGACTCCTTTCGGGTAGAATGGCTTCAGTACTTGCTCCCGAATCTGCTTTGTTTTCATGCCATAGATGATAGGATTGAGCATGGGGGGCACCAGGACATAGAGGTCAGCCAACAAGATGTGGATGTGGGCAGGGATGTGGTGTCCCCAGCGCTGTGTGTAAAAGGAGAAAAGGGCAGGAGTGTAGAAGATCAGGATGACGCAGATGTGGGAGCCACAAGTGCCAAAGGATTTCTGTCGGGCCTCCTTAGAGGAGAGCCCCATGACTGCCCTGAGAATGAGCACGTAGGAGACAGCAATGAAGATGGTGTCTGAGCCCACCACGAAGGTGGCTGCCGTGATCCCATAGATGTGGTTGGGTGTGATATCTCCACAAGCCAACTTGACCACGGCCATGTGCTCGCAGTAGGAATGGCCAATGACATTGGGCCCATAATATGGTAGACGGCTCACCATGCAAGTCAAAGGGGTCATCAAGCCAATGCCCCTCACGAAGGCTGCACACCCAATCTTGGCGATGACGGAGGTGGTGAGGATGGTGGTGTAGCGTAGAGGGGCGCAGATGGCCACGTAGCGGTCAAAGGCCATCGCGAGCAGCACCCCTGACTCCACAGCTGAGAAACCATGGATGAAGAACATCTGGATGACACAGGCCTTGAAGCCAATGGAGTGGGACCGGAACCAGAAGATGGCCAGGATCTTGGGCACTGTGGAGGAGCACAGCACCAAGTCGAGGGCGGCCAACATGCACAGGAAGTAGTACATTGGCAAGTGGAGGCTGGGCTCCTTCTTGACCACAAAGAGGATGGTCAAGTTGCCCAGTAAGGCTACTAAGTACATGGAGCAGAAGGGGAAGGCCATCCAAAAGTAAGCAGCTTCCAGGCCAGGAATGCCCACTAGGATGAAAACGGAGGGGTTGCTGTTGGAGCGGTTGTTGCACACCATGGCTTCCACCTGGCTCCCGGAACCATTTCATAGCCTGCTGTTAAGGCGAAAAGGAAGTTAGGCAGTGCTACTACGATTGCTGCTTAAGGTTAGGTGAGACCAAGGAGGTGTGGAACATACAGTAGTGTTTTAACACTTGGTCTTCTGCATCAAGATAGAAATTCATCAAAACCCATTATCAGTAAGGCCAGTTTCATATCTTCACGTGTATGGCCTAACCACAAAACTAGGAGCAAGCAGTTTAGGAGGAACTTCATTGATTGCTAATGTGCAGAACGTTCGCCCTGGGAATGAACATCCAGTTCTTAAGAGCTCCACACCAGAGGTGGAAAATGAGAACAAAACTGGAGCAGCTTATTCCTCTACCACTGTGTTTTAAAAAAATAACAATACTATGAGCTACAGAGTCATTATAATAATCAAGATCCTCCATCAGGCTAGGAGCGCTGTTCACCCCTTTCCACTAAGTTCTGTATCAGAATAGAGATGTTGAGCTTAGAAATTGTGGTCTACTTAGACCCCTAACCGCCATGAATAGCTAGCAGTTCTGGCAATGTTAACAGGGAGGTCTGGGTCATTAGCTGCCTCCCTTCCTTGGAGCCAGTTTTCAGTGGCCTCCTCAGCTGCTGGCATCACCCTTCTGCTCCCCTCTGTTGTTACCTTATCATGGGCTCCTCAGCGAAACTCCAGCTGCCCCATGCTCTCAAGTAGACAACTGGGGCCATCTCAGTTGTTGCCCTTCCCAAGGTCTGCTGGAGATGCTGCTTGGCCACACTTTTGCCTGTGCTTGTGCTCTGATGCTAGCCGTGTCCTTTTGGGTTTCTGCAGCCACATGCGGAGAAGCTGCGGCAAGCCAGTTGGGAGCGGAGGAAGTTATACTCTCTACTGAAACTCCTAGGGGGACAGCAGCTTCAGCCCAGAGCCCATGAGATCATGAACATGAACTGCACCGATTTTGTCATCATCAAGCTCATGAAACAGCTATGTGAAAGGAAGCATAACTAAATGATGGAGCTCACTTCCACAGAAGGCAGTGATTGCCACCAACCTAGATGGCTGTAAGAGAGGATTGGACAAGTTTATGAAGGAGGAGAGGGCTCTCAACGGCTTCTAGCCATCATGGTTCTGCTTTGCCTCCACAGTCGGAGGCAGAAATGCTTCTGAATACCAGTTGCTGGAAACCATGGCAGGGAAGAGGGTCCTGCTAGGGTGCTTCCTACTGAGGCATCTGGTTGGCCACTGTGAGAACAGGATGCTGGACTTGTGAGATAAGATGGCACCCGGCACACTTCCCCTGTGTCGATGGACGCCTGTGCCGAGGAAAAAACTTGAGCTCTTGTTGAAGCTCTTAGCAGAGTTCTGCAGCGGTAGAAAAGTGTTGCCTTGTGTGTGGATAATAAATCAGACTGAACGCAGGCTTCTTGCTAATCTCTAACAGCCTTTAATGAGAAGAAAAACATCATAAAGTCCCGGCGAGAGAGCGGACATTCTTTCGTCTCTCAGCCAAAAACGAAAGGAAAATCACACACAAAGAAAGATTCCCGTATGTGAACATAACCACGCCTCAGAATGTGAGACGTCACACAGAACTGTTTAACCCTGCAAGTTCTGATTCTCCTCACAGGACTAGGGGGCCATTGGCCTCATCCAGTACGTTCTTAAGGGAGCTCTATTTGTAGGTTTGCAAGCCACCATAAGAGTTCCTACAAACCATCAGCAAACCACAACTTTGTCTTGGGGAACTGTAGCAAATATTACCAAGTTCCTCTAGAACAGCCTTTCGCAACCTGTGGGTCCCCAGATGTTGTTGAACTACGACTCCCATCAGCCCTAGCTAGCAAGGCCAGAGCTCAGGGATGATGGGAGTTGTAGTCCAACAACATCTGGGGACCCACAGGTTGAGAACCGCTGCTCTAGATACAATTAAAAACCACACCAACCTGATTCCGTGTTATAAAAACATAAAGGATGCTCAAGTGCAAAGGAATAGACACTCTCTTCTGCAATGGCTGCGTTCAGATGATTCTCTAAAGTCAAGACAAGGGCATCTTCTTATTTCCTAGTTCTGGGGTGGGGAACATTTGGCCCTCCAGATGCTGTTGAACTATGACTTCCATCAGTCACAGCAAGCATAGCCAATAGCCAAGGATGATGGCCAAAGGTTTTGGTGGCTGTGCGTCAGTAAACGAGGGGAATTAAGACTAAAAGAGCTGAATGGGGGGTGCTCGTGTAATCTCACTGTATACAAGTTGTACAAGTGACAATAAAGTATTTCAAAGGTGACATCACAGGCCAAGACTTGAGGAAGAACAAGGCCAGAGATTCACCTACCAAGGTCTACATGGGCATCGTGGCCAACTCTGGGGTTGCGGCGCTCATCTCGCTTTATTGGCCGAGGGAGCCGGCGTACAGCTTCTGGGTCATAATAATAATAATAATAATAATAATAATAATAATAATAATAATAAATTTTATTTATATCCCGCCCTCCCCAGCCGAAGCCGGGCTCAGGGCGGCTAACAACAATAAAACAGTACAAACAACACTCTAAAATCATTCATTATAAAATTAATTAATTAAGCGGCTTAGTCATGTGGCCAGCATGACTAAGCCGCTTCTGGTGAACCAGAGCAGTGCACAGAAACGCCGTTTACCTTCCCACCAGAGCAGTACCTATTTATCTACATGCACTTTGATGTGCTTTCGAACTGCTAGGTTGGCAGGAGCTGGGACCGAGCAATGGGAGCTCACCCCGTCGCGGGGATTCGAACCGCTGATCTTCTGATCGGCAATTCCTAGGCTCTGTGGTTTAACCCACAGCGCCACCCATGTCCCTTCCTTGAGACTCCTTAGGGTAGTGATAAAGCGGGATATCAAATCCAAACTCTTCTTCTTCTCTTCTTCTACCGCCGCACACACATGCGGAGAAGCGATCTACCTCTTCTTCTCTGGTTGCAAAAAACTCAGGATCTGCCTGGAATTTCGAAATGGATCCCATTCGCAACCATGAAGCTGGGAGGGGTCCCTGAAGACCTTCCAAGTCCTTGGTCTGCTCCATCCAGTCCAGCAGGCCTCATCCTGCCCACTCCTCTTTCATCCACCCACCACCACACATTCCAGGCCCAAACCATTTTTGAAATTTCAAGAGGATTTCTCCACCATTTCCCCCTAGGAAATGTGTTCTGGGAGGAGCACTCCTTCAAATGGGTCCTTGTTAAATGATCTGATGGGCGAAAGTGGTGAATTTACAGAAGCCTCTTTATGCTGACCATATTCTGTTGATACTGAGGCCTCTTTCAGCTTGGCTTTAATGTCTGCAATGTTGAGGGCTGGAGGATAATATCAGTTTAGTTTTCTACAGCCACCTAGTCCAAGGGTCCCTCTCAGTTCTGTGATACCTCAACAACAACAACAACAACAACAACAACAATTTATTATTTATACCCTGCCCATCTGGCTGGGCTTCCCCAGCCATTCTGGGTGGCTTCCAACAAAATATTTAAATACCGTAATACATCAAGCATTAAAAGCTTCCCTAAACCGGGCTGCCTTCAGATGTCTTCTAAAAGTCTAATAGTTGTTGTTCTCTTTGACATCTGATAGGAGAGCGTTCCACAGGGCGGGTGCCACCACCGAGAAGGCCCTCTGCCTGGTTCCCAGTAACTTGGCTTCTTGCAGGGAGGGAATTGCCAGAAGGCCCTCGGCGCTGGACCTCAGTGTCCCATCTTGTATTTCCAGTGAGATCCAGGCAGGATATACATTTTTACCCCTCCCAATTTATTCCTCTCAACAACCCTGTGAAGTGGGTTAGTCTGAGAGGCAGTGACTGGCCCAAGCTTCATGTCTGAGTGGGGGATTTGAATCCTGGTCTCCAACGCTTTAACCACTACACCACACTGCCTCCTCTTGCTCCTCAGGTTGAGATGCTTTGATGATGCTAATTCCTATGGTTAGTAATTCCATTCCCATAGATCCATTTGTGAAAGTCTGCCACGTTCTCCAACAGCATGCCGGAGAGGTTAACATCCTCTAGTTAGGGAATTCCTCCTGGTCTACCTTGAGATCTGAGGGCTATGTATAGAATCACAGGCTGCTCTTTGCCTAGTGAAAACCCAAAGGGATTATATACGCCAAAGCTTTATAAACAGTCTCATATTCTGTTCTGAAAGGAAAAACCAAGCAGACAGCTGATGATGAACAGAGCTCCTGAGAGCTCCGGGGCTTTCGTAAGTTAACCGTTTTCTCTATGGTCAAATCCATCTCTTCTTTTAAGAATGGCCACAGGGATCTTCCTTCTCTTAATGTTGGTGGTATGATTTATTTCCAAATGAATAAAAGATGAGATATCCTTAACGGACATGAGGTTGAGCATGATCAACCCAGTGAATGGTGAAATGTCATGTATTGAAAATGGGCATGGACTGCGCCCGTTCCTTGAGATGTTTGATTTGGCCACAGTGACACACGCTTTGGCTGCATCCTGTTTGGACCATGGGGACTTGCTCTAGGTGGGGCTGCCTTTGAAAACTGCCTCAAAGAGCTGCAGCCATTGGTTCACCAGGGCTGGTTAAAAGGAGCGTTGCTTGAACAGCTCCACTCTCTACCGCTCTGATTTTGGGCACAATTAAAAGGGCTTTTTATGACCTGTAAAGCCCAACACGGCTTAGGTTCAAGCTGCCTGCTCCAGCTGACTCTTCTTAGGTTCTTACGTCTGAACTGAGCACCAAAAATAACACACTTTAGTTCAATTTCAATATAACTGGTGGTTACTAAAGAGTAACTGAGAGTTTTAGATCATCATCATCATTTTTAATTTGTATACCATCTTTCTATCTTACAATACTCAAGGCGGTTTACAAGCTGAAGAAACCAAAAATGTACATCTTATAACAATCTGATGCAATACAAAAATGTGATAATAAAACATAACTTTAAAACAGGCAACCTACATCAAAAAAGTAACATTCAACAATCATTAAGTAAAGGTAAAGGGACCCCTGACCATTAAGTCCAGTCGTGGCCGACTCTGGGGTTGCGGCACTCATCTCGCTTTACTGGCCGAGGGAGCCAGCGTACAGCTTCCGGGTCATGTGGCCAGCATGACTAAGCCGCTTCTGGCGAACCAGAGCAGCTCACGGAAACGCCGTTTACCTTCCCGCTAGAGTGGTACCTATTTATCTACTTGCACTTTGACGTGCTTTTGAACTGCTAGGTTGGCAGGAGCTGGGACTGAGCAATGGGAACTCACCCCACAGCACCATAATAATATCAACATATAAAAGTTAAACAGAAATCCACTCAACAGTTACAATAAATAATATCTAAACTATAATCAATAAAACAACGGCAAGCCACGGTGCATAAAATAATACAATACACATTGAGAAGCAGGGACTAGAGGGTGGAGCAAGGCAGGTGGAAGGAGGCCTTGCCTGGTGGAGTCTCACCTCTCACAGTTCTTGCTCCAGGTCCAGCTCCCTTATGAGGACTCCTAGAGCTGGAGGGTTTTAGATAACTGACACATGGAACAGTGTTTAAAGTTTGACTATGCTGATAACTGATAATGCAATGGTATATCATGGCAGTTTCCCTGCTTTTCAAGGGGTGGTTTCCTTGTCAATGACTGTTGAGATCAAGGGAAGTAATAGTGCCCCTGTATTCTGCTCTGGTCAGACCTCACCTGGAGTACTGTGTCCAGTTCTGGGCACCACAGTTCAAGAAGGACACTGACAAACTGGAACGTGTCCAGAGGAGGGCAACCAAAATGGTCAAAGGCCTGGAAACGATGCCTTATGAGGAACGGCTAAGGGAGCTGGGCATGTTTAGCCTGGAGAAGAGGAGGTTAAGGGGGGATATGATAGCCATGTTCAAATATATAAAAGGATGTCACACAGAGGAGGGAGAAAGGTTGTTTTCTGCTGCTCCAGAGAAGCGGACACGGAGCAATGGATCCAAACTACAAGAAAGAAGATTCCACCTAAACATTAGGAAGAACTTCCTGACAGTAAGAGCTGTTCGACAGTGGAATTTGCTGCCAAGGAGTGTGGTGGAGTCTCCTTCTTTGGAGGTCTTTAAGCAGAGGCTTGACAACCATACGTCAGGAGTGCTCTGATGGTGTTTCCTGCTTGGCAGGGGGTTGGACTCGATGGCCCTTGTGGTCTCTTCCAACTCTATGATTCTATGATTCTATGAGTAACCTCAGCATACATGCCATGAGAATGCTGCTCCTTGTGTGACGCTGGACCACAGGACCAGCGCAGGGCTTGTAGCCCAGTGTGAAGTGAGCCCTTCCCCTTCCGTCTCTGCTCATTGAGGGCAAAGATTCAAAAATCGCAGGCAAGCCGTGTCTCATCTGTTCTCATTGTTGTTGTTGTTGAGTCGTTTAGTCTTGTCCGCCTCTTTGTGACCCCCTGGACCAGAGCACGCCAGGCACTCCTGTCTTCCACTGCCTCCCGCAGTTTGGTCAAACTCATGCTGGTCGCTTCGAGAACACTGACCCACCACCTCGTCCTCTGTCATCCCCTTCTCCTTGTGCCCTCCATCTTTCCCAGCATCAGGGTCTTTTCCAGGGAGTCTCCTCTTTTCCAGGGAGTTCTTCTCATTGAGAGCTCCCTAATAAGCTGAGGCCAGCCTGGAAGAGGGTTTGAAAATCTGATTTGACAGTATTTCCTAGTATGGCATGTAATAGTTTTAATACTTAGTACTTTGGTTCTCAAACACCTTGGCACTCAAATGCCTTGGTTCTTAAATGAGGAAAACCCAGAAGTAAGTATTCCTGTTTTCAAACGTTTTCAGAAGCTGAACATCCAATGCAACTGCCAGCTATTGTTTCCAGGGCACCTGTTCCAATCAGAAACTGCACTTTTCAAACAGTTCGGAAGTCAAACGGACTTCCGTAACAGATTAAGTTTGCTATTTATTTTGCGTTTTTGTTTTTGAGGCTTTTTCAGTTAATTTGTTTTTGTGACTGTGTGAAACCCAGTTCAGCTACTGATTGATTGATTGATTGATTGTGTGACTGTGGAAATAGATAAAATCCAAACAATGACAATCATCAGTGCAGGTAAGAAAAAAAATATTTTAATTTTTATCATCTTCAGTTCTGTCTTATTTATTTTATAGTACAGTACATTGATTATTGCTTTCATTTTGTGGATCAATTGTCTCGTTAGATAGTAAAATTAATGTTAAATTGCTGTTTTAGGGATTGCTTTTAAAAGTCTGGAATGGATTAATTTGTTTTGCATTACTTTCTATGGGAAAGCACGCCTTGGTTTTGGAATGCTTTGGTTTTGGAACTTTCAGAACGGATTAAGTTTGAGAACCAAAGTACCACTGTACAAAGTTTTCATACATGCATTCCAAAGGATAAAAGAGAGGAAGAGTTTTGAAAACAGTAAATTGGTGGTTAACTGA
Source organism: Podarcis tiliguerta (assembly GCF_965153285.1). Lineage (NCBI taxonomy): Eukaryota > Metazoa > Chordata > Lepidosauria > Squamata > Lacertidae > Podarcis > Podarcis tiliguerta. The sequence continues at coordinate 2,753,503 of NC_139537.1, read as the reverse complement.
AGGCGCATATAAATATTTTAAAAAACAAATATTTTATATTTAAAAATCCCGTTTTTAATCCCATACACTATTCAGCTCAAGAGCTACTTTATGAAATGTCCATGGCTGAAAACATTTTAATGGATTTCTTCCTGTGTTTTATTAACTTTAGATCTCCAGATGATTTTTCTCTTTCCAACATGGCAGCCACCAATGGGACAGGTAAGCCTCTCTTGGAGTTCATCTTGAACGGGATCCCAGGCCTGGAACATGCTCACCTGTGGATCTCCTTCCCATTTTTTTCCATGTATCTCATTGGCATGGTGGGGAACTGTGGGCTGCTGTACATCATCTGGACTGAGGAGGCCCTTCACAGACCCATGTACTTCTTCCTCTGCATGCTCTCCATCACAGACATAGTGATGGGAACATCTACCATGCCCAAAGCGTTCTGCATCTTCTGGCTCAACCTCAAAGAGATCGATTTCAACTCCTGCCTGGTCCAGATGTACATTGTCCACACCTTCACTGGGATGGAGTCTGGCGTCCTCATGCTTATGGCTCTGGACAGATTTGTGGCCATCTGCTACCCGCTGAGGTATGCCACCATTCTGACCAACCCCTTGATTCTGAAGGTGGGGCTAGTGACCTTCATCAGGGGCGCCGTTTTCATCCTCCCTTTCCCTTTCCTGGTCAGGAAGATGCAATATTGCAACACCAACGTCATTGCTCACACTTACTGTGACCACATGGCGGTGGTGAAGCTGGCCTGCGGCAGTATCCACGTGGACGCCATCTATGGCCTGACGGTAGCCCTGCTGATAGGGGGCTTCGACATTTTCTGCATCACAGTGTCTTATTTCATGATCCTGAAGGCTGTGGTGGGACTTTCCTCTAAGGAGGCAAGGAGCAAGGCCTTTGGCACCTGCACCGCACACATCTGCGCCATCACGATATCTTACACTCCGGCCTTCTTCACCTTCTTCGCACACCGCTTTGGGGGACACAGCATTGCTCCTCACGTTCACATCATTATGGCCAACCTTTACCTTCTTCTGCCCCCCATGATGAACCCCATTGTTTATGGTGTGAAGACAAAAGAGATACGTGAAAGCGTCCTAAGGCTCTTCAGTAAGGGAAAGACCATGGTGCCTCAGGGCCATTGAAGGTGGAGAAGATACATGGGTCAAGCCATCAACAAACACGTTCTATGTGCATCCCCATCACCGATGCATATCACTTCCTCAGATGCTGGAGGCCCAAATTTCATCCAGTATTTCTGCTGTAGTTTTAGGAAGAAAGCTCTCCTCTTAGGGACGCAGTAGTGAATGCTGAATCTTTGGGCCAACTGCCAGCCAAGATGACAGCAGTACAGAAGTTTTCTAATCTTTCCGAAGTTTCTAATCTGAATGGCACTATGAAATCCCAGCTTCTTCCTAGCCTGCGGCTTACTCTCTGAACTTTCCAGGAATCATTATATGTTGCGCCCTACACCGGAAGCAAGTATTGCTTTGCCCAAAGCGATTCCGGTAGGCTTGGCAGGCAACCTCAGCAGCCACATAAGAGACATTGCACATTCCGATTGTGGAGGAAGTGGCAAAAGGAGATGTGTGGGACAAGAGCCTGTTCTGGGAAACTTTGAAGGCACGGAGCTTTTCTTGTTTCCTCTCCTTCCTTAGCCCATTAAAGGACCTTCGGGAGGCAATAAAAAACTTTGGTATTCTGGTTCTGTTTGACCCATTTGCCTCTCACAGGGTCATAAAAGATGAGAGAGAGAGAGAGAGAGAGAGAGAGAGAGAGAGAGATTATCAGATAGCTCATCTAAGAGTTGCCCTCCCACTGTTCCAAATTCAGGTGAACTAAACATTCTCCTGTGATTTGTTTGTTTGTTTGTTTGTTTGTTTCACTACTCCAGAATGACACACACACACACACACACACACACACACACACACAAACAATTTTATTGGTTGTTACATATATTTTTCAAACAGAACATCTCATCTCATCTCATCTCATCCCATCTTATACATCATTTTGGCTATTTTAGCCTGAGACTTCCATCAACCATGTCTAATGATTCCCAAACCTCCTCTCTTAATCTTGCATTTGTTATCCTAACTATTACTTTTAGTAATCAATAACTTAAAATCCATTCTCATAAATCTTTTCTGCAATATTTCATAGAGTTCTCCTTATAAAACTTCCTGTAGTCCGACAAATGTAGTCAATAATTACAATTGTCTTTCAAATAACTCACATATTTACTCCAATCTTTCAAGAATTTCTGGTCCTGCTGGTTTCGAATTCTCCCTGTCATCTTTCTCCAAATTAATTTCATCTGCCATTCCTCTTTCATCAGTAGTTCTTCCTGCTTCCATTTCTGTGCCAGTAGTCTTACTGCAGTTGTCGCGTATAAAAACATTTTTTTTTATCTTGTCTATTAATGTCAGTGCCTACAATACCAAGTAGAAATGCTTCTGGGTGTTTTTTTACAAATGTATATTTCAACATCTTTTTCATCTCGTTATAAATCATTTCCCAGAAGCATTTCACTTTCCTACACAAAAATGATTTTTTAATTTATTCTCTTTGTTCTCCACCTCCTCTCTATCTTTTTCATGGTTTCCATTTTTAAATTTAGTTTTTAATGGAACAGTTGGTTGCTTTCGTGTTGTTGTTTTTTTTAAAAACGAATGTTCTCAGCTGCTTTGGAGACTCCAGTCAAAAAGTAGGACACGACTGAAATAAACGAAGAAGCAAGTGAGCAAGCTGTGTATGAAGGTTCAAAATCAGGAAACCTGGTGCAGATGGGTGGTCAGAGGCTGGGAAGCCCAGCTCTGTCTTCTCTAAAGCTCAAGCATCCTGTTGGATAGGAGCAAATATGAAGTATTTGGCACGTACTGTGCTGTATTTCTGGGTGTTCAGGTTGTCCTGGACCAAAAGCAAAGGAAACAAAACAAAGAGCAAAGTGGGCATTTAGCAGCCAGTGTGGTGTAGTGGTTAAGAGCGGTAGTCTCGTAATCTGCGGAACCAGGTTCGATTCCCCGCTCCTCCACATGCAGCTGCTGGGTGACCTTGGGCCAGTCACACTTCTCTGAAGTCTCTCAGCCCCACTCACCCCACAGAGTGTTTGTTGTGGGGGAGGAAGGGAAAGGAGAATGTTAGCCACTTTGAGACTCCTTAAAGGGAGTGAAAGGCGGGATATCAAATCCAAACTCTTCTTCTTCTTCTTATTGTCATTTGGTTGACATATTAGAATGGTTATTTATGGTGTGGGATGGGTATATTGGAAGACCATTGTGATATTGAGGCGTTAGCATTGTGTGGTATGACACCCTTCATCCTTTTGTACCCAGCTTGCCCGAGTCTTTGCTAGGATTCTTGCCCCGTGCTTGCAGTCATGGGATTGTTTTTTATCACATGACGGTGTATGTTTTCATTCCACAGTGTGGGAAGTGATGGAGACGGGATGTTTGGATTACAGTGGTACCTTGGGTTACATACACTTCAGGTTACATATGCTTCAGGTTACAGACTCTGCTAACCCAGAAATAGTACCTCGGGTTAAGAACTTTGCTTCAGGATGAGAACAGAAATCATGCTCTGGCGGTGCAGCGGCAGCGGGAGGCCCCATTAGCTAAAGTGGTGCTTCAGGTTAAGAACAGTTTCAGGTTAAGAACGGACCTCCAGAACGAATTAAGTACTTAACCCGAGGTACCACTGTATTGTGTTTCCGTGGGACTCTTGTCCTTTGTCTTTCTCTCTTTGCTGTCTGATGAGAAAGAGGAAGGAGCTGAGTCAGAATGCTCTGAGTGTGTTATATGTAAATAAAATAGATTAGCCAAAATGCTGAGCTGCTGAGTCTGTTACGTGAACTGTGAACACTCTGCTGTTCCTAAGTGCGCTGATGTCTCTTGGTATCAGTCACTGTGATGTTCGGGCTGGAGAAAGCTTTTGAAGCTCCCAAACAACCAACCAGGAGGGAGAGAACATGCAAGTCAGGCATGTGTCTCTATCGGATGCCTACTTGCGTGTAGGACGATCCTGACAGTCTTTTGGTGGTCAGCCATGCTTCTTTCTGCTGCTTTCTTCGCTATTTCTCAGCTTCAATATTTCCTCACACACTAGCAAGTTATGTGTGTCCGTATGTCTGTTTCTGTCCAAGTTAAGGATGTCCTGAGTTAAGTATGTCCCACCAGCTGACTAAGGGAGCACCTGGGATGGTTCTGTACTGGCTGCTTGCCACCACATCCCTTATCTTTGCAAAAAAATATATGTATAAATGCAGTCATCTATATTGGTTGCTTGCCACAGACTCACCTATGTGTGCAAGAATGTATGAACCGGGGGGGCCATTGCCTAATTCTCACCACTGGTGTGATTAACGCATCCATCTGATGTGCAAGGATAATTTGAGGTCCAGGAGATGAAGGCAGTATAGTCATCCCAAGAGAAGCCCTGCATCTTTGAACCTCAGTGCACACCCAGAATGCAGACAGAGGAGTCTGCATTGCTGCTCATGGGGTTCCCAGCAATAAGAGGGACATAAGCATTGTGGTCTTGTTCTTCACTTTTATGCTTTAGTCTTTCTCTGCATTAATAAAGAATCTTCAGCCTTCACCCAGCAGTGTGTTCATTGCTTCTAAATCCTAAAAGAACCACTGCCCTTGGCAGGACAATTTGTATGGTCAGCAGGACCTGACAGCAAGCTCTGCTACCCTGGGGCTTTGGGTTAGTTTTGAGAGTCTTTTTAATTTCATTTGCCCTATTTTATCCCCCAACTGTTTGATTGTATTAGATTGTGCGTTCCTAAAGGATGGGACTAATAATAATAATAATAATAATAATAATAATAACTGTTGGAGGACACTCTGAGCTGAATGGGACATAAATGGAATGAATGAATGAATGAATGAATGAATGAATGAATGAATGGATGAATGAATGAAAATCTGCTAGCCTTCATCAGAAGCTGGGTAGAATTTCTCTGGAATCCACTGTAAACCTCCTCTGCTATCTAGACCAAGTTCCTGCTTACATGCATTTACTGCCGAGGTAGCCTCTAATTTAAAGCACAAACAAAGGTAAAACAACAACAAAAGGAAGCCACTCAGCATAAATGACGGGTCATTTCAAGATCACTAGTCTAATAACATCAACTAGTTCTCCTGATTCCGATGGAACAGAGAACTGGTAAGCATCATCATCATCATCATCATCATCATCATCATCATCTGTGTGTCATCTCCTTCCAGATTCAATAACTTAGGACACGGAATGCTTCTGTATTTTCAAGATTCAGCTTCAGTTTATTGAACCAGGCACCACTCTGATACCTCAACTTCTTCTTTTGATTCTGGTGGAACAGAGAGAAAGAGCAGGTTGTCAGACACCTGCTGATGGCACTTCACTCCAAACCTCCTTGTCACAGAATCGTAGAATTGTAGAGTTGGAAGTTCACCTAAAGGCCATCTAGTTCAACCCCCTGCTATGCAGGAATCACAGCTGAAGAATCCCTGACAGATGGCCAGTAAGAGAAAACTGTACTGGGTCTTCCAAATGGACCAGGAATGAGCCCATCTATAGAGGAGGATTCCTTAGATCTGGGTGGTTATGGAAGTTCACAGTGTGGAATCTTCAGAAGGATCTTCACAACCACTTGGGGGTGAAATGGAGCAAAACCAGGACGGTCATCTGTAGTGCTCGAAATCACCATAGCAAGGGGTCTTCTTCTTGATGCATCCATGTTTCTAGTATGGAGGAGGAAAATATCCATGAAGAAAAATAGAAGGAGCAGGAGATGGGAGCTTGTACCCAATGATTCATCGGAGAGACATCCCACACCCTGCAGAGGGATCACCATATGCTTCATGATGTTGGAACTGATAAATTAATGATTTATTTTTTTAAAAAAAGTTAATTGCAGTAAGTTCTTATCAGCACTTAGTTCTGCAAAACGCCCGCCCTATTCGGTGACGTATCTGTTTCGTCTTCACCCCATAGACGATTGGGTTCAGCACTGGAGGCACCAGAAGGTGGACATTGGCCATCACGGTATGGATGTTGGAGCCGTGCGTCTTACCAAACCTGTGAACCATGGACAAGCCAATGAAGGGCACGTAGAAAAGGAAGACAGCACATATGTGGGAGAGGCATGTCCCAAGAGCCTTGACGCGTGCCTCTTGGCTCAAACTCAGGGCAGCCTTCAGGATGAAGTAGTAAGACAAGGAGATGAGCAGGGAATCCAGCCCAATGGCGAAAATGATGACCACGAGTCCATAAATGATGTTCACCTTGATGCTGGCGCAGGCTAGCTTCATGACATCCTGATGCAGGCAGTAGGAATGGGAGAGAACGTTGGACTTGCAGAAGGGCAGCCTCTTAATGAAAACGGGCAAAGGGGCCATCAGGGCTGCCCCACGAAATACGGCCACCAGTCCAATTTTAGCTATCCTGGGCGTGGTGAGGATAGACGAGTGGTTCAGTGGGTAGCATATGGCGATGTAGCGGTCGAAAGCCATAGCTAGCAAGATGGTGGATTCCATTCCAGAGAGGCTGTGGATGCAGAACATCTGGACCAAGCAAGCATCGAAGGCGATGCTGGTGGATCTGAACCAGAATATGGCCAACATCTTGGGCACGGTGGACAGGGTGATCATGATGTCGATGGCTGCCAACATGCAGAGGAAGAGGTACATGGGCTCGTGGAGGCTCCGCTCCGCTCGGATGATGTAGATGATGGTGCAGTTGCCCAGGATGGCCAGCAGGAAGAGGAAGCATAGGGGGAAAGCCAGCCAGAAGTGAGATGCTTCCATGCCTGGGAAGCCGACTAAAATGAACATGGCAGTGGTGGCGTTGCCTTGATGGAAAGAGGACATGGTCAGTGCCTCTGTGTTCCTTCTGGATTCAGTGAGCACTGAAACACAAGGAGCGGGTATTCTTTTTTATTGTATTAATTTATTATTATCTGTCAGTATCATAGAATCATAGAATCATAGAGTTGGAAGAGACCACAAGGGTCATCGAGTCCAACCCCCTGCCAAGCAGGAAACACCATCAGAGCACTCCTGACATATGGTTGTCAAGCCTCTGCTTAAAGACCTCCAAAGAAGGAGACTCCACCACACTCCTTGGCAGCAAATTCCACTGTCGAACAGCTCTTACTGTCAGGAAGTTCTTCCTAATGTTTAGGTGGAATCTTCTTTCTTGTAGTTTGTATCCATTGCTCCGTGTCCGCTTCTCTGGAGCAGCAGAAAACAACCTTTCTCCCTCCTCTATGTGACATCCTTTTATATATTTGAACATGGCTATCATATCACCCCTTAACCTCCTCTTCTCCAGGCTAAACATGCCCAGCTCCCTTAGCCGATCCTCATAAGGCATTGTTTCCAGGCCTTTGACCATTTTGGTTGCCCTCCTCTGTACACGTTCTAGTTTGTCAGTGTCCTTCTTGAACTGTGGTGCCCAGAACTGGACACAGTACTCCAGGTGAGGTCTGACCAGAGCAGAATACAGTGGCACTATAACTTCCCTTGATCTAGATGCTATACTCCTATTGATGCAGCCCAGAATTGCATTGGCCTTTTTAGCTGCCGCGTCACACTGTTGGCTCATGTTAAGTTTGTGGTCAACCAAGACTCCTAGATCCTTTTCACATGTACTGCTCTCAAGCCAGGTGTCACCCATCTTGTATTTGTGCCTCTCATTTTTTTTGCCCAAGTGCAATACTTTACATTTCTCCCTGTTAAAATTCATCTTGTTTGTTTTGGCCCAGTTCTCTAATCTGTCAAGGTCGTTTTGAAGTGTGATCCTGTCTTCTGGGGTGTTAGCCACCCCTCCCAGTTTGGTGTCATCTGCAAATTTGATCAGGATGCCCTTGAGTCCATCCTCCAAGTCGTTGATAAAGATGTTGAATAAGACCGGGCCCAAGACAGAACCCTGTGGCACCCCGCTAGTCACTCTTCTCCAGGATGAAGAGGAACCATTGATGAGCACCCTTTGGGTCCGGTCAGTCAGCCAGTTACAAATCCACTGAGTGGTAGCATAGTCAAGACCGCATTTTACCAGCTTCTTTACAAGAATATCATGGGGCACCTTGTCAAATGCCTTGCTGAAATCAAGGTAGACTACATCCACTGCGTTCCCTTCATCTACCAGGCTTGTAATTCTGTCAAAAAATGAGATCAGGTTAGTCTGACATGACTTATTTTTCAGAAATCCATGCTGACTATTGGTGATCACAGCATTCCTTTCTAGGTGCTCACAGATTGTTTGCTTAATGATCTGCTCCAGAATCTTCCCTGGTATTGATGTTAGACTGACTGGGCGGTAATTATTTGGGTCCTCTCTTTTCCCCTTTTTGAAAATAGGGACAACATTTGCCCTCCTCCAGTCTGCCGGGACTTCGCCTGTTCTCCAGGAATTCTCAAAGATGATTGCCAGTGGTTCTGAGATCACATCTGCCAGTTCTTTTAATACTCTTGGATGCAGTTCATCTGGCCCTGGAGACTTGAATACATCTAAACTAGCCAAGTATTCTTGTACTATCTCCTTAGTTATTCTGGGCTGTGTTTCCTCTGCTGAATCATTTCCTCCAAATTCTTCAGGTCGGGCATTGTTTTCTTTATCGGAGAAGACTGAGGCAAAGAAGGCATTGAGGAGTTCAGCCCTTTCTGTGTCCCCTGTTTGCATTTCACCATCTTCTCCTCTGAGTGACCCCACTGTTTCTTTGTTCTTCCTTTTGCTACGAATATACCCATAGAAGCCTTTTTTGTTGCTTTTAACCTCTCTAGCAAGCCTGAGTTCATTCTGTGCTTTAGCTTTTCTGACTTTGTGTCTACACGTGCTGGCTATTTGTTTGAATTCCTCTTTGGTGGTTTCCCCCCTTTTCCATTTTTTGTACACATCCTTTTTTAATCTTAACTCAGTTAAAAGTTCTTTAGATAGCCACCCTGGCTTCTTTAGGCACCTTCCATGTTTCCGTCTCATTGGTATTGCCTGAAGTTGTGCTTTTACTATCTCCCTCTTAACAAACTCCCAGCCATCATGAACTCCCTTTCCTTTTAGTATTACTGTCCATGGGATCTCACCCAGCACTTCCCTAAGTTTTATGAAGTCGGCTTTCTTAAAGTCAAGAAATTGAGTCCTAGTATGCTTGGCTGCTCCTTTCCGTTGTATAGTAAACTTCAGAAGAGCATGATCACTTGCGCCTAATGATCCTTCCACTTCTACCCCATTAACCAGGTCATCGACATTGGTTAGGACCAGATCTAAAATGGCTGTTCCTCTTGTTGCTTCTCCCACTTTCTGGACAATGAAGTTGTCTGCAAGGCCAGTGAGGAATCTGTTTGACCTTATGCTCTTGGCTGAGTTTGACATCCAACAAATATCTGGATAATTGAAGTCCCCCATTACTACTATCTCCCTTCCTTTTGCATGCTTGGCCATCTGTTCCAGGAAGGCATCATCTATGTCCTCCGTTTGGCTTGGGGATCTATAGTAAACTCCCACAATGAGGTCACTATTATTCTTCTCTCCCTTAATTTTGACCCAAATGCTCTCACTTTGGCTTTGAGGTTCTAAATCTTGGATCTCTTCACAGGTATACACATCCCTGACATATAACGCCACTCCTCCTCCTTTCTTGTCTGGTCTGTTTCTCTGAAATAGATTGTATCCCTCCATTTTTACATTCCAATCGTGGGACTTATCCCACCAGGTTTCAGTGATGCCTATTATGTCATATTTAGTTTGCTGTATCAAGAGCTCAAGCTCATCTTGTTTATTTCCCATGCTTTGTGCATTAGTGTACAGACATTGAAGTCCATTAGTCATTCCCCCGTGTCTCTTATTTAAGGATTTTTTCCTCCCACCACTAGGTCTGCTTGCTGTTTGCTCAATTTGGTCTATGACATTTGGATGATCATCTTCATCAATTAATAGACTCCTACCTTCAGGAGCACTGTCTCCCTCCCCCACATTAGTCAGTTTAAAGCCCTCCTGATGAGGTTTCTTAGTTTTTTGGCAAAAACATTCCTCCCAACCGTTGTGAGGTGCAGCCCATCGCTTGCCAGAAGTCCATCCTCAAGAAACTGCAGTCCGTGATCTAAGAATCCAAACCGTTCCTGTTTACACCATTTGCGAAGCCAGCTGTTTACTTCCACTATTTTCCTCTCTCTCCCTGGGCCACGTCGTTCAACTGGGAGGACAGATGAGATGACGATTTGTGCATTTAATTGCTTCAATTTCCTGCCCAGAGCCTCGTAGTCTCTTTTGATCTTCTGGAGGCTATTGCTTGCAGTGTCATTGGTTCCCACATGAACCAAGAGGAAGGGGTATTTGTCAGTGGGTTTTATGATTCCTTGCAGTCGTTCAGTTACATCTTGGATCTTAGCCCCGGGGAGACAGCACACTTCCCGAGACATCTTGTCAGGCCCACAGATCACTGCTTCTGTTCCCCTCAGTAGGGAATCCCCTATCACCACTACACGCCTTCTCTTAGGTTTGGTCAGGGTTCTTCCGTGAGCGGTCCGTTCCAAGGTCGCCTGCACATTCCCTGAGGACTGTCTTTGCTGCTCATCTTCATATACGTGATCGACTGTAATGAGGGAGAGATCCTCAAATGGAGTCTGCTCTTCGTCTTCCATGCTAGGGGAGAGGACCTCAAAGCGATTGTGTATTTCTAGACAATCAGAGCGAACCCTGGGCCTCCTACTTCTTTGAGTCACGTTTCTCCACATATCGGGCTCCTGTGTTGGTGAAGTAGCCTCCTTCTCAGGGGAGTCCCCTGTCTCCTCCTTGGTGGAGACGGTGTGCTCTGTTGCTTCCAAGAAGAGCTCCAGCTCTCTAATTCTTTGGAGCGTAGCTACACGTTCCTCCAGTTGCTGGACTTTGTCTTTTAGGAGGGCAATCAACATGCAATTGCTGCACGTAAAGCTGCCTGCAACCTTTGGCAAGATGGCAAACATTGCGCAGGAACCGCAGGCGACTGCAGCTGTTCCCTCCCCCTCCATCTTGAGAATGTGTTGTTGGGCTTGAGACTAGCTCCCCTAAATCTAAAAGATGGTTCAAACTGCGCGCGCCTGACCTTTGACCAGGGAAAGCAGCTAATCAGCCACAAGAATCACACACACAAGAAACCCCTTTTGGCTCCTTCTTCAGCCGCTGCCCTGCAAACACTGATAAGCTCCTCCCACAGCTAATCACCTGCCTCAACAGAAACCCTGCCCCCTCTGACCTTTGACCAGGGAAAGCAGCTAATCAGCCACAAGAATCACACACACAAGAAACCCCTTTTGGCTAAAACCCCTTTTAGTATGCTTTTTACTATGTTTTATCATTGATGTGTTTTTAATGTTGCACACTGCCCTGGGATCTTTTGATAAAGGGCTGTATATTAATTGAATAAATAATCATTTCCCCCTTCAGGTAGTACTGTGTAGCCAGCTGAGAAAGTTACAGAATATGTGGTTCTATGCATTGTGGAGAAGTTGGAGAGGAGCCTCAGGAGAGCTCCTCACACCCCTTTTTGGCCCATCTCCTGCACAACAACCCTGCAGCGCTGCCAACTGGATCTGACTATACAGCTGTCACCACCCTCCCAGTCATCCAACAGGTGATGTCCCTACAGACTGGAGGAGGGAAAGGAAGGCCCAGGTAACTACCGACTGGTGAACTTGACATTGATACCACGGAAGCTCCTAGAAAAGATAATTCAAGTTGGTATGTGAGCATTTAGAAAAGGGTGCTGTGATTACTAAGATTTCTCAAAAATAAGTCATGCCAGACCAATCTGTTTGTTTGTTTTTAAAATTTTTATGGAATTACAAACTTGGTGGATCAGGGAAATGCTGTGGACATAGTGTATCTTGATTTCAGTAAGGCTTTTGACAAAGTCCCCTGTGATATTTATGTGAAGAAGCTGGTAAAATGCGGGCTGAACGAGGTAACTGTTAGGCGGATTTGACAGTCTAAACCTGAACAGGACTCCTTCAGGGTTCCTCCTCATCCTGGGGAAAAGTGACAAGAGGGGTGCTGCAGGGTTCTGTCCTGGGCCAGTTGTTGTTCAACGTCTTTATAAATGACTTGGATGAAGGAACTGAGGGGATGCTCATCACATTTGCAGATGACACCAAACTGGGAGGGGTAGCTAATGCTGCAGAATCAGAATTCAAAATGACCTTAACAAAATGAATTTCAGCAGGGACAAATGTAAACTTCTGCACTTAGACTGGAAGAACCAGATGCACAAATATAAGATGAAGGACACCTGGCTTACTAGCAGTACATGTGAAAAGGATCTAGGGATCTTGGTGGACCACAAGCTTAACATGAGTCAACAGTGGGATGCAGCAGCAAAAAAGGCTGATCACCGAATAATTAATGCTTTTGAATTATGGTGCTGGAGGAGACTCTTGAGAGTCCCATGGACTGCAAGAAGATCAAACCTATCCATTCTTAAGGAAATCAGCCCTGAGTACTCACTGGAAGGACAGATCCTGAAGATGAGGCTCCAAGACTTTGGCCACCTCCTGAGAAGAGAAGACTCCCTGGAAGAGACCCTGATGCTGGGAAAGATGAAGGGCACAAGGAGAAGGGGACGACAGAGGACGAGATGGTTGGACAGTGTTCTCGAAGCTACCAGCATGAGTTTGACCAAACTGCGGGAGGCAGTGGAAAACAGGAGTGCCTGGCGTGCTCTGTTCCAGGGGGTCACAAAGAGTTGGACACGACTAAACGACTAAACAACAACAACAACAGGCTGCATCAAGGGACGCGGGTGGCGCTGTGAGTTAAACCACAGAGACTAGGGCTTGCCAATCAGAAGGTCGGTGGTTCGAATCTCCGCGACGGGGTGAGCTCCCGTTGCTCGGTCCCTGCTCCTGCCAACCTAGCAGTTCAAAAGCACGTCAAAGTGCAAGTAGATAAATAGGTACCGCTCTTGCAGGAAGGTAAATGGCATTTCCATATGCTGTTCTGGTTCGCCAGAAGTGGCTTAGTCATGCTGGCCACATGACCCAGAAGCTGTACCCTGGCTCCCTCGGCCAATAAAGCGAGATGAGCGCCGCAACCCCAGAGTCATCCGCGACTGGAACTAATGGTCAGGGGTCCCTTTACCTTTACCTAGGTTGCACCAATAGAAGTCTAGTGTCCAGATCAAGTGAGGGAATAGTCCCATTCTATTCTGCTTTAGTCAGACCACACTTGGAATACTGTGTCCAATTCTGGGCACCAGAATTTAAGAAGGATGTTGACAAGCTGTAAGGTGGGCAGAGGAGGGCAACCAAGACGATTGAGGTTCTGGAAACTAAGCCTTATGAGAAACGGTTGGTGGAGCTGGGTATGTTTAGCCTGGAGAAGAGGAGACTGATTGGAGATATGAGAGCTATCTTCAAATATTCTAAGGGCTGGCACATGGAGGAGGGAACATGCCTGTTTTCTCCTGCTCTGGAGGGGAGGACTCAAACCCATGGCTTCAAGTTGCAAGAAAGGAGATTCTGACTAAACATTTGGAAAAAAACTTTCTGACAGTAAGAGCTGTTTGACAGTGGAACAGACTCCCACAAGAGGTGGTGGACTCTCCTTCCTTGGAGGTTTTAGCTGTCCTGGATGCTTGAGCTGAGATTCCTGCATAGCAGGGGGTTGGACTGGACCTTCCAACTCTAAGATTCTATGAAGATATCCTCCTTTGTGTAACTCAAGATCCAATTAAAACATGACAAGATCACAAATTCTGCTCAGAAATATCACCACCAAAATCATGGCGCACTCACCTCCTCTCACTGTTTCTTGAAACAAATACACCAGACCCTTTTGCCTGCATGCCATGGCCTCACACACAATACTCGCTTCCTGGGTCTATTTATCCATCTTTCAGCTATCCCTTTGGGTGAGGGAAGAGATGCACAGTCCACAGACGACCGCAGAGCCTGGAGACAGACCATATGGTCATGTATCCATAGCAGTGACCCGAGGAGGAATGACCTCTGGGAGGAGAGCGGAGAGGAGAAACGCCCTGTTGGGATTTCAGCCCCCACCAGTTGCCACGCTGGCAGGAAACAGCAGGTGAGACAGGAAGTCAGAGAGGGTTCTCAGCCTGACTCACTGTGTGCTGGGAGGGGTCTCTCCCAGTCTCTTCCGCTCTCAGGAGAGAGCTGGGTTGTACGGCAAAACCCAGAGCTTGGGTGCTCAAACATGCAGTCCTTTGTGTTGCTGTTGTTTTGCAGTAAATAAAGTAGTTGTGAAACTACAGGACTGCCTTTTCCCTTTGTTGCTGTACAAGGGAAAATTGGTATGCTTCCTCATGAGAGAGAGGCTGCCCATTTGTCCGACCGTCCTGGACTGAGAGGAGGAGGAAGATTCCTGAACGGCAGCCAGGGATGATCACGAAGCTTCGCCTTTGCAGGATGTTCGGGAGGCTGGCTGGAGGCTGGCACAGCTCCCGGGCTGGTGACATTTCAACATGCCCTGGTGCATCTGCGGCAGCACAAACAGATGATTTCATCAGCCCCAGCTGCAACTAAACATGTCTCTCCTGTATCGGCTTCTATTGCAGGTGCTGCAATCTTCCAACAGTTTGACTTCAGCCCTGAAGGAGATTCTCCATTGTATCCCAAGTGACCTAGGGTTGCCCAATTTCAAAAGTAAAAGCCAGGACATCCCGAAAGTTGTTGGACAATTCCGCCTTTGAAATCCTGGTAATGTCCGACAGGACAATCCTATGATGGATATTTATGAATTTCTACACGGCATGTAAAACCTTGGAGGTTTTAGCTGCCCTGGATGCTTGAGCTGAGATTCCTCCATAGCAGGGGGTTGGACTGGACCTTCCAACTCTAAGATTCTATGAAAATATCCTCCTTTGTGTAATTCAAGATCCAATTAAAACATGACAAGATCACAAATTCTGCTCAGAAATATCACCACCAAAATTATGGCAGACTCACCTCCTCTCACTTTCAGGTTAATGAAATGTTTAAGAAAGATATTAAAGAATATGGTTATGTAGACAAAGACTCAAAATTTCAAACAGAAATAGTAAACAACGACAGTAAGATTTTGTCAAAAATGTGTAAGTTGTTGTTAGAATGGAATTTGAAGGATGAGGAAGTGAAATCGGTAATGGGCCAGAGACTTCGGTTATAATATACAGTTTGAAGACTGGGGGAAAATATGGAAGGAGAATTTGAAATTTACAGCTTGTATGACATTAAAAGAAAATGTTATGAAAATGGTATATATATGGTACATAACACCGGTAAAATTAGCAAAGATGTTTAAGACATGTAACAAATGTTGGAAATGTAAGGAAAAAGAGGGTTCATTTTATCATATGTGGTGGGAATGTAAGAAAGTGAAAGGCTTCTGGGAGATGATATACAATGAATTGAAGAAGATTTTAAAATATACATTTGTAAAGAAACCAGAGGCCTTTCTGTTAGGGATTTTAGGAAATGAGATAAAGAGGAAAGACTGTAAACTTTTTCAATATGCAGTTACAGCAGCAAGAATGCTGCTGGCCCAGAAATGGAAACAACAGGAGATACCGACTATTGAAGAAGGGAGAATGAAGCTGTTAGACTATGCGGAGCTTGATAAATTGACTGGGAAGATCAGATATCTTCGAGACCAAAAGTTCATCGAGGACTGGGGAAAACTTGTAGAATATCTGGGAAGTGTATGTGATGATCAAATAACGTTAGTGGGGTTCCAAGAAGCGCTGTGAAATTTAAAAAGTATTGTTAAAAGGGAATAGAAGGGGAAAGGTTTACTTAATGACAATACAAAATTAAGGAATGTGTAACTGAAAATTAACTATGGATGATTTGCAGAGAAGCTGAAGGAAGTCCAGAAAAGAGACAATTTGTGAAAAACTGGATGTGAAACTTTTGTTTGTCTTTATTGTAAATTAATAAAAAGTATTTTTTTAAAAAAGGAATGTACAGGATTCTCAACAACTCGGTGCCAGTCTGCCCATGAGACCCTTTCCCCACGTGTGCCCAGTTGATCACTTCAACCAGCAAAAAACGCACTACCACAGGTGACGCATAACACCAATTCCACCCGGTAGTTTATTATTTTATATATTATTTGTTAAATTTCTATGTCGTCCTTCATCTGAGGATCACATGATGGTTTACAATATAAAACCACCAAAATACATACCATAATAATAATAACAACACCCCTCCCCCACTACTCACACATTTTAAAAGCCATAGGATGTTAATCAACTAAAGAGAAGAGAAATATTCTGGATTGGTGCCTAAATATATTTAATCAAGATGACAGGTGAAGAGCATTCCACATACAAGAAGCCACCACTGAAAAGGCCTGTTCTTGTGTTGCCACCCTCCGGACGTCTCACAAACTAATACTAAATGATAAATATTTTCTTTTTAGGCATTATCTAAAAACCAATATACAAAACTATGCCATTTCCCCTCTCAGAAATGCTGAATTGCTAATTCAGTTGAGTAAGTCATCACGAATGCTAATAGCATAATGTAGAAAGGCCTGTTGTCTTTGTCCATGGAGTTTTGAAGACAGGAGTGCCTGGTGTGCTCTGGTCCACAGGGTCACGAAGAGTCGGACACGACTAAATGACTAAACAACACAAGAAAAGCCAGCAAAATATGGGGAATCCCCCTAGCTCCACACCAGACCACCTGCTTGCCATGCAGAATGTCCCAGGGTGAAACCTTGGCTCCTTCTGGCCTCACTATGACAGTCAGCATACTATAGTCGACAGAAAGAGATAACAGAACCAGTTTAAACCAGCTACACTCAGCTTCTCATGAAGAAATAACCCAAACATCAGGAACCTTGTGCTTCTTGTTTCTCAAACACAGAGAAGCTTTGAGAACCATCT
This sequence comes from Podarcis tiliguerta, assembly GCF_965153285.1. Classification (NCBI taxonomy): domain Eukaryota; kingdom Metazoa; phylum Chordata; class Lepidosauria; order Squamata; family Lacertidae; genus Podarcis; species Podarcis tiliguerta. The sequence continues at coordinate 2,736,651 of NC_139537.1, read as the reverse complement.
TGAATTCACCAGAATGTTTAGAATAACCTTTGTGGAAAAAACAGAAGCATTTTTACTAGAACTTTTAGGTGCAGAAATACCAATGGATCAGAAAAGATTATTTATGTATACAACGACAGCAGCGCAGATACTTATAGCCCAGAGATGGAAGAAAGAAAAAGTCCCTACTAAAGAAGAATGCTTAATGAAGATGATGGACTATGTTGAAATGGCGAAAATGACCAGGAGGATCAGAAATCAAGAAGGCAAGAACTTTAATAAGGAATGGAGGAAAGCTACTTTGGAGAACAACTAAAAACATTGGCAGGATTGTTATAACACTCATATTGTAGCAAGAATTATGGTAAGAATAGTGTTTTAAGAAAAAAATGGAAGACCTTATAAGATGTATAAAGAGCAATTACCATATTTTTCTCTCTATAACACGCACCCGACCATAACATGCACGTAGTTTTTAGAGGAGGAAACTCCGTAGGCATGCCACCCGTAGGCATTCCCTCCATAACACGCACAGACATTTCCCCTTACTTTCTAGGAGGAAAAAAGTGAGTGTTATGGTGCAAAAAATACGGTAGGTTCTTTTAGATCTGTTTCGGTGTTTGACACAGATGAAACGTAGGCTACTCCAGGAGAGCACAACACAACAGACAACCAATACTGGATTTCCTCTATAGTACTACTTTATTGATTACCATGGAATACATTTAACAAGACAGGGGAACATGCACTCAGTCACACACACACACACACACACACACACACACACTCAAATTGAAGAGTCTCGCCTTGTATCCTTGTTGTTCATCTGAATCTTCACATTCTTTTGTCCTTGGCATGTTCTTGGTATTTTACAACTCTTATTATTTGAAACTGATGTTGTGTAGCTTTTGGCATATCACAACTCTTACTGTTCAAAACTGATGTTGTATAGCCGGTCTTCATGCCTCCTTGCATGTACCGTTCCCAAGATACTGCTTTGGCCAGAACATGCACATTCCATTAGCTCTTTGACCAATGCAGTTCACTGATAGTTCATCAACTGCATCCATTTTGTGGTGTTCTTCAGCCATCTTAGGCCCATACAAACCATGCCATTCATTACATATTCCCCCTCTTGATGTGTAAATTTATTTATACTTCACTTTAATATCAATATGCAAATATTCTAAGACAGAATTCAATCGTGTCTGCAGATTCTTTAAGCGTTTAAGCAAAATGCATATCCAATTACACTGAATAATATCAACAGAATAATCACAATAGGGTGTTTCAATAGATGTAAGAAAGCAGGTCTTTGGAGAATAGTCTTTAAATATATCCCACCAATGATATTCAGTAAGGGTAGATTCTTCATTAGCAATTCATTGAAATTCTCCATTTTCATATTGTATTTTTACAAATGCCTTTTTTGTATTCTAAGCATGTTGTTCCCAGTGTTTTCGTATTTGATCATTATGCAAAAACAATGTCATTAACTTCTGATAGTCTGGTCCTATAGAAATATCAAAACTGGGTAGGTTTAATGGCAAATACACAGAATCCTTAATCGTTTCCAACAAACTATTTCCAGTTCTCAAATTTTGCACATAGGCTACATAACATTTGCATTCCTGATGTTTATCAATTCTGCTGAGAGTTCCACCTGGCCACAATTCAGGGTCCACAGTAGTAACACATAAGCATCCAATCCCAGTATCTTGAATAAAAGTATCATTACCCATCTTTTGTAACTGACAGATTCCATCGCTAACATCAAACACACAAGGTTCACTTTGTCCAAAATGTGGTGGGCAGACATATCCTTTCCCCCATTTTTCACACCTAGAGATTTCAATCATAACATTATCCTGATGATTCAAAACATTAGAACATAACACCTTATGAGAAAGAAAATAAGGAACCCAAAATATATCATTAACAATAATAGGTAAAAGTGTAACATCACACATAATACTTTCAAGATTTTCTTTAAAAAAAAAAATTATTAGAAATTTCAGCACAATAGTTTCAACAAAAATACATCATCCACATTGTTCTCCCCTCCATTCCCCCCCTAAACAGAACACCCCCCTCCCATCCCACCCCCGGACTTCCCTCAGCACCTTTTTCTGGTTTCTCAACACATATTTCTATCTGCATGTTATAAAATTGTAAAAATCCTCAAATTATCTATCTATATATTACAATAAAGAGTTTGTGAATATTTATTCAAAACGTGCCAAAGAGCCCAGTTCATTTTGTGGTTTCTTCAAATATTTCATAAAAGGTTCCCATTCGTCTTTGAAATCACAATTATCCTTGTCACGTAGTTTGTGTGTCTATTTTGCCAATTCCGCATAGTCCATCGGTTTTTCTTGCCACAGTTCTTTCATCAGGATTTCCTCATTCTTCCACCCTTGTGCTATGAAGACTCTTGCCGCTGTTGTCGCATACATAAAAATATTTTTTAATTTCTTTGGCAGGTCTTTTCCCTCAATCCCTAATAAGAAAGCTTCAGGCTTTTTCACAAATGTTGAATGGAACATTTTCTTTAGCTTATTATATATCATTTCCCAAAACATTTTAATTTTACTGCAATCCTGGGCTGGGCTGGATGAATCCCAAACTGGAATTAAGATTGCTGGAAGAAATATCAACAACCTCAGATATGCAGATGACACAAGCTTGATGGCAGAAAGTGAGGCGGAATTAAAGAACCTTTTAATGAGGGTGAAAGAGCAGAGCACAAAATATGGTCTGAGGTTCAACATCAAAAAAACAAAGATCATGGCCACTGGGCCCATCACCTCCTGGCAAATAGAAGGGTGCTCATCAATGGTTCCTCTTCATCCTGAAGAAGAGTGACTAGTGGGGTGCCACAGGGTTCTGTCTTGGGCCCGGTCTTATTCAACATCTTTATCAACGACTTGGATGATGGACTCAAGGGCATCCTGATCAAATTTGCAGATGACACCAAACTGGGAGGGGTGGCTAACACCCCAGAGGACAGGATCATACTTCAAAACGACATTGACAGAGTAGAGAACTGGGCCAAAACAAACAAGATGAACTCTAACAGGGAGAAATGTAAAGTATTACACTTGGGCAAAAAAAATGAGAGGCACAAATACAAGATGGGTGACACCTGGCTTGAGAGCAGTACATGTGAAAAGGATCTAGGAGTCTTGGTTGACCACAAACTTGACATGAGCCAACAGTGTGACGCGGCAGCTAAAAAAGCCAATGCAATTCTGGGCTGCATCAATAGGAGTATAGCATCTAGATCAAGGGAAGTAATAGTGCCACTGTATTCTGCTCTGGTCAGACCTCACCTGGAGTACTGTGTCCAGTTCTGGGCACCACAGTTCAAGGTCACTGACAAAGTGGAACGTGTCCAGAGGAGGGCAACCAAAATGGTCAAAGGCCTGGAAACGATGCCTTATGAGGAACGGCTAAGGGAGCTGGGCATGTTTAGCCTGGAGAAGAGGAGGTTAAGGGGTGATATGATAGCCATGTTCAAATATACAAAAGGATGTCACATAGAGGAGGGAGAAAGGTTGTTTTCTGCTGCTCCAGAGAAGCGGACACGGAGCAATGGATCCAAACTACAAGAAAGAAGATTCCACCTAAACATTAGGAAGAACTTCCTGACAGTAAGAGCTGTTCGACAGTGGAATTTGCTGCCAAGGAGTGTGGTGGAGTCTCCTTCTTTGGAGGTCTTTAAGCAGAGGCTTAAAGTAGAGGCTCTCTACTTTTAAAAAGTAGAGACATCACCTTGCCAACAAAGGTCCGTATAGTAAAAGCTATGGTTTTCCCAGTAGTGATGTATGGAAGTGAGAGCTGGACCATAAAGAAGGCTGATCGCTGAAGAATTGTCGCTTTTGAATTATGGTGCTGGAGGAGACTCTTGAGAGTCCCATGGACTGCAAGAAGATCAAACGCATCCATTCTTAAGGAAATCAGCCCTGAGTGCTCACTGGAAGGACAGATCGTGAAGCTGAGGCTCCAATACTTTGGCCACCTGATGAGAAGAGAAGACTCACTGGAAAAGACCCTGATGTTGGGAAAGATGGAGGGCACAAGGAGAAGGGGACGACAGAGGACGAGATGGTTAGACAGTGTTCTCGAAGCTAAAAACATGAGTTTGACCAAACTGCGGGTGGCAGTGGAAGACAGGAGTGCCTGGCGTGCTGTGGTCCATGGGGTCACGAAGGGTCGGACACGACTGAACGACTAAACAACAACAACAAGCAGAGGCTTGACAACCATATGTCAGGAGTGCTCTGATGGTGTTTCCTGCTTGGCAGGGGGTTGGACTCGATGGCCCTTGTGGTCTCTTCCAACTCTTCTATGATTCTAAATATACCAATACAAGTTTCAATAGTGGGAGTGGTCCCTACTCGCAAATCAATAGTGATGCCTTTAAGAAGATCTCATCTTCCCCTTTAAGTGCTCACTTCCAAATTGAAAACGCACAGAAAAGCTCAAGATTATTATTATTATTAGATATGTAGAATGCTTATTTTATCATTTCATAGAATCATATGGCCCAGTAATGAGAGTTTCAAATTTGACCATATTTCTAAATCTTTCTTTATCTCAGTCCAACATTTATCATAATTGTCTTTATATAAGTTCCCATTTTTAGCTGTCATAGTAATTCCCAAATACTTTACTTTCTTAACCACTGTAAGACCTGTCTCATTCTGAAACCTCTCTTTCTCAATTCCTGTTAGATTTTTTCCCAATACTTTTGTTTTAGATTTGTTCAGTTTAAAACCTGCTAACCGACCAAACTCCTGTATCAATTCTAAAGCTCTTTTCGCACTAGATTCTGGCTCCTGTAAAGTCAAAACTAGGTCATCTGCAAATGCTTCTTCAGATACCATTTTATTTTACTTCGACTACGGCAGAACAACATGGTTACTTACCTGTAACTAGAACAGTATTCTGGGTGGGGCCTGACCAAGGCAGAAGAAAGTGGTGCTATTCCTGCCCTTGATCTGATTCTGTCTTCTGCCACATTGGCCTCCGCTCCCCGTTTGGTGTCCTCCGCAAATGTGATGAGCATCCCCTCAGTTCCTTCATCCAAGTCATTTATAAAGACGCTGAACGACAACGGGCCCAGGACAGAACCCTGCAGCACCCCTCTTGTCACTTTTCCCCAGGATGAGGAGGAACCATGAAGGAGTTCTCTTTGGGTTTGGTCAGTCAAATCCACCTAACAGTTACCTTGTTCAGCCTAATTTTACCAGCTTCCTCACATAAATATCACAGGGGACTTTGTCAAAAACCTTACTGAAATCAAGATGCACTATTTCCACAGCAGTCACCTGAGAAACAGTCTGTAACTCCATCCAAAAAAAGAAAAAGAAAAAAGAGAGATTTCTCTAGCTTGACTTGTTTTTGAGAAAGCCATGCTTTCAACCTGTCTGATTATGTTGTGAATCACCGTGAAATCTTCAGATGATGGGTGCATGAATTATAAAATGATAATAACAAGGATATTGACAAGCTGGAACATGTGCAAATGAAGGCAATCAAGATGGTGTTATTTTATTTATGCATTTATTTCATTTCTATATCACCCTATAGCAGGGGTGCCAACTTGAGTAATATATAGGAGGGGTTTAGTAAGCCCTGCCTCGGTTAAACAGTCACAGGATGCGGTGCAAGCATGCCATTTGAATGGCTGTTCCTATGAACTGGGGGGTGGTCCCCTCACATATCTTATTGGGGGAATAAAGACCCCTCAGACTCTAAGAGTTGGCTCCCATTCCATACACCCACAGGTCACAGGACGGTTACAAAATACAGTCACACAATGAAAACACAAAACACACAGCCCAAAACCTTTAACCTCCACCTCCCCACCACATTTTAAAAGGGCATTAGATGTCAATCAGCCAAAGGCCTGTTTAAAGTGGTGTGTTTTTCTCTAGCACTGAAAGCTGTATAATGAAGGGTTTTCCACGCTTTGTATGAATCCTTTGATGGGAACTGAGATCGGAGCTCACACTAAAATGCTTTCCACATTCTACACACTGATAGGGTTTCTCTCCTCTATGAATTCTCTGATGGGAAGTGAGATTGGAGCTCTTCTTGAAGCTTTTTCCACATTCCGCACACTGATAGGGTTTCTCCCCTGTATGAATTCTTTGATGAGAAGTGAGACTGACTCTCTGCCTGAAGCTCTTTCCACATTCCACACACTGAAAGGGTTTCTCCCCTGTATGAATTCTTTGATGGGAAGTGAGACTGGCGCTCTGACAGAAGCTTTTTCCACATTCCACACACTGATAGGTTTCCCCCCCTGTATGAATTCTTTGATGGGAAGAAAGATGTGAGCTCTGACTGAAGTTCTTTCCACATTCCACACACTGATAGGGTTTCTCCCCTGTATGAATTCTTTGATGGGAAGTGAGAATGGAGCGCTGACTAAAGCTCTTTCCACATTCCACACACTGATATGGTTTCTCCCCTGTATGAATTCTTTGATGGCAAGTGAGAATGGAGCTCTGACGGAAGCTTTTTCCACATTCCACACACTGATATGGTTTCTCCCCTGTATGAATTCTTTGATGGATAGTGAGTTTGGAGCTGGTACTGAAGATTTTTCCACATTCCACACACTGATAGGGTTTCTCCCCTCTATGAATTCTCTGATGGGAAGTGAGATTGGAGTTACTATTGAAGCTTTTTCCACATTCCACACACTGATAGGGTTTCTCCCCTGTATGAATTCTGTGATGGGAAGTGAGAGAGGAGCTATCAGTGAAGCTCTTTCCACATTCCACACACTGATAGTGTTTCTCCCCTGTATGGATTCTCTGATGGGAAGTGAGTTGGTGGCTGTGAGTGAAGCTTTTTCCACATTCCACACACTGATAGGGTTTCTCCCCTGTATGAATCTTTTGATGGGAAGTGAGAGAGGATCTCATACTGAAGCTCTTTCCACATTCCACACACTGATAGGGTTTCTCCCCTGTATGAATTCTTTGATGGAAAGTGAGACCGGTGCTCTGACTGAAGCTTTTTCCACATTCCACACACTGATAGGGTTTCTCCCCTGTATGAATTCTCTGATGCTTAGTGAGATTGGAGCTCTTCCTGAAGCTCTTTCCACATTCCACACACTGATAGGGTTTCTCCCCCGTATGAATTCTTTGATGGGAAGTGAGAGTGGAGCTATCAGTGAAGTTCTTTCCACATTCCACACACTGATAGGGTTTCTCCCCCGTATGAATTCTTTGATGGGAAGTGAGACTGTGGCTGCGAGTGAAGCTCTTTCCACATTCCACACACTGATAGGGTTTCTCCCCTGCATGAATTCTTTGATGGGAAGTGAGATCAGAGTTCCTCCTGTAGCTCTTTCCACATTCCGCACACGGATATGCTTTCTTCCCAATGGGATTTCCTTGATGGGAAGTGGAATTGGAACTTTTCCCACATTCAAGATATTTATTCAGCTTCTCCACTGTGGGGATTTTGTCATGATCACCCTTGTTCTTGATTTCCAGTCCATCTGCAATGATGAGAAATGGATTAGAGACTCAGGGAGAAATTAATGAAGAATGCTTGTTAACTCTGGCAATAGAGGAATAACACAAGTGGGTTAGATGGATGGTTTTCTGAAGGGTTGGGTGCATTAATTAACGGGGATCAACCGACATCCTTAGGGGAACCTGTGATTCGACAAGCCTGGCTCTTCTCTCGAATGGATTTTCTTTGGCTCCATCATGGCATCCCTCCATTTCCAATGTCAGTCTTCTCTTTGGACAACCAAAGACCGACAGGAGGAGAAACTAAAACTGAAAACCTGACAGAAGCTACTTCAACTTCCCTAACAACTCTGAAGTTTACAGTCAAAAGGGTCTGGGGAGTTCAGACCAGCTGATCCTTGTTTAATAAGCTGCAACTGGAGGAAGAACATTCACAGAAAAAACAGTAATTTACTATTCAAGGTTTTTTTGGGTTGTGATATCTGGTGTTGTAGGGGGCGCTGTTGAGTTCTGTGAACATATATGAGGTTAGTCACATATGGAGTTTTGAATTTAGAAACAGATATTATGATCCCACTGGGAGCCTTACTGAGAGAGGCCACGATCCCACGATTCTCCTCCATGACGTTCTTATGCAGCGCTCTCTGGTCACGATCCAGCAACTCCCACTCCTCATCCGTGAAACAAACAGCAACGTCTTCAAAGCACACTGGACCCTAAAGGGAAAGGGGAAATGTCCTCCTCTGAAGCAACACTGTTGTTCACCAACACTCCTTGAGCTAGGACATTGTTCCAACCCTTGGCCTCTGTCCCCACAAGGCAGCTTCCCCTGACCTGATCTGGTTCCAGAGCCGCTGCTTCTCTTCTGTCCCCATTCAGAGATGGATGAAGAGGTCTTGCGGGCATCATTCTCTCACCTGCAAGAGGAAAAAGGTAAGGGGGAGGCCCAGGGTGCCTGCTTCTCCCACAGGTGAATCAGTGCATCTCAAACTACAGAGGAGCATTTGAGAAAGTCTCGCCTGCTGAGTGCATTTGGATGTTTGGGTGCATTGCAGATGTTAGTTGTGCAGAAATATATCTCCCCTCCTCTGGGCTCTTGGTCCCACTATCTCCCCCAACAAAATATGAAAATAACCCACAGATGAGTTGGAAAACGAACAGAATGAGACCTAATGGAGAAAAACCACCTTCCCCCTTACCCAGTGGCCTCTCTCTGGTGTCCAACGGAGGCCTCTCTGCCTCAGAAGAAATCTGGCCCATTTCTGCAAAGAGATCCTTTCCCTGAAAAAGAAACAAGGATTCAAAGGAGAGAATGGGGAGAAGGATTAAAAAATGAATGTCAGGGCCAACAGCTTCAAGGGTGATAGATCTCATTCCAAGGATGCCTTCCCAGGAAAAAATAGAAGCCATCAGTAGAGCATGATGGGATGTTCTCAGTCCTGTTTGGAGGCCTTGGGAGTATCCAGAGGAAAGTCTCTCTCACCTGCTTTCTCTCCTCTGCCTGACTCAGGAGGAAACCTTCAGCCAGGGCCACCGCCTGGGAACTGGTCTCCGCTCCGCATTCCCTCACCCAGCTCTCCATCTCTGGGGGAAGGACAGCCAGGAACTGCTCCAAGATCACCAGGTCCAGCATCTCAGCTTTTGTATGCCTTTCTGGCTTCAGCCACTGGTGGCAAAGGTGGTAGAGTCGGCTGCAAACCTCTCGGGGTCCTTTGGCCTCCTGGCAGCAGAACTGCCTCAACGGCTGGCTCTGCACCTCTGAGCGGAGGGTGTCCTCCTCACCCAGGATCTTCTGCACAGAGTTTTCCCAGAACCCCCCACTGCTCCCAGTTTGGTTGGCATGGCCTCTTCCTGTTCCAGGGCCAGCTGAGTCTCGCTCATCCATCTGTGCTCTCAGGAAGCCTCTGAGAGATCGGAAGGAAGCCTTCGGTCTTCTGCCAAGTTCTGTCTGTCTTAAGGAGAGGCGCTAGCAAATCCTACAAAGCAAATACATTGTTCCGTTACAAATGTTGTCTAATATCAGGAGAAGAAAAAGGTTCCCTGAGCAAGCATGGATGAGTCTTGGAGGGAACCAGGGCTGGATTGCACCACAGCCCAAACCATGAGCTATTTTATTTATTTAAATTTCTATAACACTTCACATTTTAAAGAAAAATCTCAAAGCGGTTTACAGCATATTAAATCTGTGGGGATAATTGGGGAGTTAGAAGAGGATATATTATGGAATGATATCCTTCCTAACATGCACTAGCAAGTTCCATATTCTAGCAGAGTTCCATACATCCCCCTTTTTTAGATTACGCAGCGATCAGCTTCTTGCTGACTCATCTGAGTCTTGCTATTAAAAATTCCTTCCTGGTAAAATCCCTTCCAATCCCTCTTAAATGAATGAGCACAGTAATCTGATTCACATTAATATAAAAGTAGTTTACTCACAGATTCATTCACGTTCACAGACATATCCCTGAAGGCAGGCTTAGGTTACATAACAACCAGAACTATTCCATAAAGAAGTTAGTCCCAAATGACTGCCACTAAGGAGTCACTTCCCCAAACACACAGCAACATACAAAATGGAGAAGACACACTGATCAGAACATGGAGGCCGTGTGCTCCTCCATGCTAGTACAACAGACTGCAGCCTCTTCAAGTCTGTCCCAGCTCAGGCGGAAACAGGAAGTCTTCTCCTGAGTGGTAGAAAACATCCCCCAATGTGTCCCCTGTAGGAATGTTGTACTTGACTGCAGTTTCACATCCCACAAAATCAATAAAATGGAAATAAAACAAGCTAAAGAAAGTCAAGTATATAGTCTATAGTCAAAGCAACATAACAGAAAACAAATATTCTCTTAAAGATATCAAAATAAAACATTACAAAGGAGGTCAACTACAGAATACATATTTAACACAGCAGGGCTGGGTGAGTCTGGGCCTCACCCGTAGGCCAGGTGGAAAGGGCCTTTTTAAAAAAGAGAAGAAAGAGGAGGAAGAAGAGGAGGAAGAAGAAGAAGAAGAAGCAGCCTCTAGCTCTCCTAGAAGAAAGATTGCAATGCAAAATGTGGAGGCAACGGAAGGGGTTTCTGCGAGATGAAGAAGCCTGGTTTCTCCTGCCTTCCAGTCAATGCATGAAGTCAGAACTGACTGACAAGGGAGTCATTTGTATCTTGTGAAAAATGGATGTTTGGCTCTAGTGGGGGTCCTCACCTGGGGGTCCTCGGGAGGTGCTCCCCCCCCCACTCCCCTGCTTCTGTCTCCTTTTCAGGAGCACTTGGACTCTCTGCTGCTCTCAAGACAGACTCCTGGGGTGGGGTCCCTTTTTCTTTGCTCTGAGGGCCAGGAATGTATCTGGCCAACCCCCTGAGGGCCAAGTGGGCAGGGCCAAAGACATCTCCCTTGACATATAAGCGGGAAATTTTTTATTCTTATTCTTATTATTAACACACAGAGAGACACTGATGCCAAGGTCCCTGGAGGCTCAGTGAGTAGCAGCGCCCATTTCCAGCAACAATCCCTTTGGGACAGAGAGGATGTGGTCCTGGGATGCCATGCTCTGGGTGCGAGGGGATTGCTGCAGTGGCCTCCGTGGGGAGCTGCCCTGGGAGACACTGGGAAACTGGTCCCCAATGCAGCAGCCAGACTAGGGGCTGGGATCCCTCTCTTTATCCCTGGCCTTTCTCTCCCACCTTTTTTTGGGGGGGGGGGGGCTAGTCCACCTCCTTGTCCAGCTTTGGAAAACCATTTGCACATGTTTCCTCTGCTGTTCAATGAGGCTGAGCGACGTCACACAGAGTTAAAGTCCCAGGGACTCCTTTGTTTAAAGAAGGGAGATTTTTTCTGGGGGGGGGGGGCGGAGGGCCAGATGAGTTTGGGATCCTCTGATCTCCAGGAAGGAGAGAGTGGCAGACCTGGCCCCTCCCGGGCAGGACCCTCTCCTCCCTGACTTGGGGTCCCCCCCCCTGCAGGAGCAGATCAGGCCCCCCAGGCACCCTCCCCTGATGCAGCCCTGGGACCCACCCCGACCCCCTGTCTCCCCACTGCACCCTCTGGGGGGAGAGAGAGGAGACTCACCAGATCCCAGGAAGGGGAAGCGATTCGGCCCTTGCAGCAGAGACACAAAGCAACAGCCCCCTTCCTTGCAGGAAAGGACTGGGGAGGAAGGGAGGGAGGGAGGGGCCTTGGCTCTGGAGGACCTGGCCCCCTCTTGCTTCCTGTCCTCTCTAGGAAGGCAGCTCGGTTCCCTTAACCCTTGCAAAGCCGAGTCCACCCAGCTCAGCCCTCTCTCGCTTGGCAGATCCTCAGATTCCTATTATTCCTTATGCATTTAGGGGGGCAGCTGCCCCCCCCGGCTCCGCCAATGCCCAGATATCCTTTGGGGGGGGGTGAGGCTCTTGGTTGGACTCTGAGCATCTCCCTCCCTTGGCCAGAAACCAGAGGAAGAGCCTGAAGGGAAAAGGGCTTTGCAGGAGGCAAGGAAGCTCCTCCTAGAATTCAGGAGTGGAGAGATAGGAGGGGATCCCAGGGTCATCTAGTCCAACCCAAAGCAAGAGGGGACCGGGTCTAGTTCCCTAAACAGGCAGCCCTGTTTAGGGAAGCTTTTAATGTTTAATAGGTTATTGTATTTTAGTGTTTGATTGAAAGCCGCCCAGAGTGGCTGGGGAAACCCAGACATATGAGTGGGGTATAAATAATAAATTATTACTACTACTACTACTACTACTACTACTACTACTACAACCCCCAGCAATTCAGGAATCTCAGCTAAAGCATCCATGGCAGATGACCGTCCGATCTCTGCTTAGAAGCCTCCAAGGAAGGAGAGTCCACCACCTCCCAAGGGAGACCTTTCCCCTGCCCAACTGCTCTTAGATGTCCCTCAAGGCAGCGGGTCCTGAGTTCTAGCCCTGCTGAAACAATCACACTGGCTGCCAAGGAGGAACCATGCGAGGTTCAAAATAAAGAATTCCTATTCTCATCATAAATGAGTAATACCTTCTTATGCATGCTTTTTCTGTCTAATAATTCTTATGCATGCTTGTTATGCTAATATACAAAAGTATGCCATTTCCCTTTCCAGAAATGCTGAATTGCTAATTCAATGGACTAAAAATGGATGGCTGTTGTTATTATTTTTTACATTGATATACCGCCCTTCATCAAGAGATCTCAGGGATATTTAAAACATTTTGTTGTTGTTATTGTTTAGTCGTTTAGTCGTGTCCGACTCGTCGTGACCCCCTGGACCAGAGCACGCCAGGCACTCCTGTCTTCCACTGCCTCCCGCAGTTTGGTCAAACTCATGCTGGTAGTTTTGAGAACACTGTCCCACCATCTCATCCTCTGTCGTCCCCTTCTCCTTGTGCCCTCCATCTTTCCCAACATCAGGGTCTTTTCCAGGGAGTCTTCTCATGAGGTGGCCAAATATTGGAGCCTCAGCTTCACGATCTGTCCTTCCAGTGAGCACTCAGGGTTGATTTCCTTCAGAATGGAGAGGTTTGATCTTCTTGCAGTCCATGGGACTCTCAAGAGTCTCCTCCAGCACCAGAATTCAAAAGCATCCATTTTTCAGAGATCAGCCTTCTTTATGGTCCAGCTTTCACTTCCATACATCACTACTGGGAAAACCATAGCTTTAACTATACGGACCTTTGTTGGCAAGGTGATGTCTCTGCTTTTTAAGATGCTGTCTAGGTTTGTCATTGCTTTTCTCCCAAGGAGCAGGCATCTGTTAATTTTGTGGCTGCTGTCACCATCTGCAGTAATCACGGAGCCCAAGAAAGTAAAATCTCTCACTGCCTCTATTTCTTCCCCTTTTATTTGCCAGGAGGTGATCGGACCAGTGGCCATGATCTTCGTTTTTTTGATGTTGAGCTTTCGACCATATTTTGCGTTCTCCTCTTTCACCCTCAATAAAAGGTTCTTTAATTCCTCCTCACTTTCTGCCATCAAGGTTGTGTCATCGGCGTATCTGAGGTTGTTGATATTTCTTCCAGCAATATTAATTCCGGCTAGGGATGCATCCAGCCCAGCCTTTCGCATGATGAATTCTGCATATAAGTTAAGTAAGCAGGGAGACAATACACAGCCTTCTATTTAAAACATAGAACACATGAAAAGTAGACAAATGACACATCACCTCTCCAGATTCTGATACCAACTACCATGTTCTTCCCTTGGCTCATTGTGTGGCCTTGTGGGACAGAGCCATCTCTCTGGTTCCCTCTGTTAGGATATTTCCGTTCCACCTTAAAAGGGAGCAGGATGTTTGTGTCACAGCCTGCGTATTTCCTGTTCACAGGATGTTTCTGTTGTGTCTATGCTTTCGCTCTGTCTGTGCCTGAGACACCGAAGCAGGCAGTCATGTTTTCTTTGTTCTGACCAACGCTGAATAAACTTGTAAATAATGCTCTCCTGTGTGCATCTTTCGCTGTGTGAATTCTGTTGATAGAGCGTGCATCAGCTCTGGAATGTGGCAAGCTATATCTGGAGCTCGTGTCGCTAATTGCTGATACTGTATCTACGGGAGATTGATGGATCGCAACGGAGACAACGTGGAGTCATGATGGACTTTGTCTCCCTGGCAGTATCCCAACACCCTCTTCCATCATTTATGCAAGTTCCCTCTGCTGCTACTGCCACCACATGGAGATGGCATTTTTCCAGCCTCTCTCAAACAATTAACACAATGTTATTTTTTCCTCTTTCTTGAAATTTCCTGTCTATTTTAGTCTGATCAGACCCAACTTCAGGGCCTCTTAGAAGAATTTTCTCTCCTTTGGAAACATGGAAGACATCTTCAGAAAATTAAGCACGCTTGCATTTAAAGTTAGGCAGCAGCTTCTGAATTTAGAATTAAAGTTTCCAAAACCAATTTTAAACACGGCGAGGGGGGGGGGGACTTTAAAACTCCAAAACCTATGGCAAAAGTTTTTTTAACATTTCTAAGACTTAGGGTGGAAATCCTATTCACTCCTGAGTTTCATTGAGGTTGCTCTCTCACACACAAGAACAAGAGCAAGTATTTCCCGTTTTCTTCATCCCAGTATTGGAGTTAGTGTGCTCATTCTTTCGGTTCCCTCTTTATACTTTTACTACGAGTGGCGTGGGGGGGGGGGTTACACCAGCAACTGAGAAAGCTCCCTAGGAGCCTTCTTACTCGCAAGAGGCTGCTTGGTCCACTTCAAAGCATTCACACTTGTATGAACCAACCCGGACCCTACCATCGTCATCCTAGACCAGGCTTGTCCAAAGTCCATCCCGGGGGCCTAATCTGGCCCCCCGGTCTGTTTAATCCAGCTGCTGTGGCAGTTTATTTCCTGGGGTAAAATCCCCCAAAAAAGCTCAACAACTTCAATGCTAAAAAGAAGGTCAATGATTTTGGTCGGCCATCATGCATGTTCACTTCATCAATTCTGGCCCTCTTTGAACAAAGTTTGTACACCCCTGTCATAGACCCTTCTTTGTGTGCCTCCTCCATGAGAGCAGGCCTTTTCTGCAGCGGCTCCCAATTTGGGGAATGTTCTTCCCAGGAAGGCTCACTGGAGGCCTTCATTACATGGTGTTATAGGGGAACCCCTAAACCTTGAAATTAATAAATAGTAGGAATTTAATATTTGGAGTACTGGAGGGAAGACTGGGGGCCAGTGGAAAAATACAGGCTCAGCTTCCTTTCCAAGCCTGGGCCTCACCTGGGATAGTGGTGTTAACATTTCAAAAGATCTTGATGGCCCATCTGAGAACCTGGTCCTGGGTCCTGGTCCATTGACAGAGCTTGCCATGGTGATGGGTGTACACAAATTAATAATAATAATAATAATAATACCATCACCATTGGCCATGGTGTCCTCCGTCTGAGTTCGGGGTAGGTGACGCCGCTTTGTGGTGCTCCTGGTCCTTTGTGGATGAGCATCTCCACAGGGTGATGCTTGGAAAGTGCTCTTTGACCCATGGAGCCCTCAATGTGGGGTTCCTTGGGGTTTGATTTTATCCCCATAGAAACATGAAACCACTAGGTGGGGTTATCCAGAGATTTGGGGCACGTTGTCAGCAATTTGCTGGTGACACTCAGTTCTCCTTCCCCTTGACATCTGCAGGTCAGGCAGTCAATGCTCTGGAGCAGTGTTTTGCCTCGATAATGGACTGGATAAGAGCCAACAAATTGAAGTGGCGACCTTTGTAGGTCAAGAATTCATCTTGTCAGAGAAGAGAGAGAGAGGGTGGTTTTATGTATTAATTCAAGATTAGACCCAAGAAAGGATTCTTGAGGTGGAAGACACGATAGCTGAGACAAAAATGATAGTGGTTGGTGTCATGTGACAAGCGGTGTCATGTGAGAGCAGAAGCAGCAAAGCAGGCTGGGAAGTGCTGGGACTGCACAACCATTCGGGCCTACTAAAGTTATTCAGGCCTAACTGCTAACTCTGGAGTCACTCTGACATGTGACTCATTCTCCTTATAAGTGGCAGCCTTTTTCTCTCTGTGTTCTCAGGAAGATTTCAGTCAGAGTCAGTCTTCCTCAGTTGTGAGCAGAGTCACTATGTCATCTCAGTCAAACCTGTTTAAAATTAGCCTGTTTAAAATGGAACCATAGACAAAATAGTAGAAGGGCCTGCAGCTCTGACTGCAGTGACACCTAGTGGTGGGGGATGTAAATGCTTTAAATATTACATCCTGCAGTCAACCGGAAGCCGCACCTCGGTTGCCCAACATTTGGGAAGCTGAAGGGGCTTCCGGAATGGATTACGTTCAACAACCAATGTTTGACTGTAATGGTAATAATCTTTTACTCTTTTAATGATAATAAATAATTATAAAATTATTTATTTATACAACAACAACAACTGCAGTAAGGATTGGAAAAATAAGTAGTGTAACTGATCTGGAGGGAAACATTTTCCTGGGTTTATGCATAATGTAGAAGGCTGAATGGGAGGAGTTCTGGAATGCCTGACATCACAAGGGAGGAGGTTCTTAGCCAGTGGGAGGACGAAACACCCTTAAGAAGAAATTAGAGGAAAGATTGTTACATGACAACACCAAGGTATCCAAACAGAAAAAGGTCTGGAGGGTGGAACACTTTCCTTATGAGCTGTGATATTTGCAGGGTCTCATTCCAGGGCCCAAAGGGCACTAAGAGGGAAAATGATCAGGAGCTTTTATAAAGTACTGTACAGATGGTTTTTCTCTTTTAAATACAGTACTAGAACTGTGGGTCAGCCAATGAAACTGACTGGTGGTACATTCTAGGGCTGTGTACAGGTGCTGTCTTGCCAGCGCCCCCTAATGGCTGTTTGGCCAATAGCAACCACCAGACAATCTATTCTAGAGGTTCTTAGATTCCACTGGACGGAGGACTGACAGACTCTTAGGTAGAGACAAGCGTTTATTAATTGGTAAACATTAGCAAAGAAATTGATCAGCACCGTAGAATAAGAGTCTAATGTAAAGCCAACAGCAACTGGAATAAACTACAAAGCTAGCAAAATAAGCAATAAGCAAAAAGATCTTAGGCGTCAATAATCATAATACAGATAGAATAGGTAGAGTTCTTCATGTCTCCCCAGCTGATGGAGATTTGGAAGGTTTATCTGGGACACTTCAGACTGGCAGACGGTTGCTCTCTTCACATTCTGGAATGGAGCATAGAACAATATACAGTGGTGCCTCGCAAGACGTAAAGAATCCGTTCAGTGAGTCTCTTCGTCTAGCGGTTTTTTCGTCTTGCGAAGCAAGCCCATTAGCGGATTAGCGGATTAGCGCTATTAGCGGTTTAGCGGCTATTAGCGGCTATTAAAGGCTTAAGGGATTAGCGGAGTAGCTGCTAAAAGGCTATTAGCAGCTTAGTGCCTTAGAAAAAGGGGGTGGGGAGCGGGAAAAAAACCCCAGGAATCGCAAGGCATTTTTGTCTTGCGAAGCAAGCCCATAGCAAATTCGTTTTGCGAAGCACCTCCAAAACGGAAAACCCTTTCGTCTAGCGGGTTTTCCGTCTTGCGAGGCATTCGTCTTGCGGGGCACCACTGTATCAAGATCTCCCTGTCTCCTTAAGCTGCTGGCCCTTATACAGCCCATAGTGAAGGTCTCATGCCAAGCTAGCAAGAGATGTAATTCCTGCTGTCATTACATTCCCATCCTTTGATGTAATTACATTCCCATCCTGCACAGTCCCAATCCCCCCACACTGCCAGAGGGAAAGGCGCAGGCCGTGGGGGGCCCAGCAGGCTGTACCGCAGCCCCCATCCCACCCCCAAAGCCGTGGAAGAGGGGCTGACCGTGGGAGGCCCAGCAGGCTGCTCCGGGGGCCTGAGTCAGGCCACACCACCCACGCGGCCCCAACCTGGCCCATAGCTGTCCACTTTCCCTTTTCCTTGTGAGGAATCCTATTCGGAATAAGGGAATTTCCCTTAAAAAAGGAAAAAGTTGACAGCTATGTCCTGGCTCCGATGCCGGGAAGGAGGTGCGGGCCGTGGCAAGGCGTAAGCCCCCCCCCCCGGGGGGGGGCATGAAGGTGAGGAACACTTACCTCACCAAGAGCGCAGTCCAGCGATGCATCCAGGAGGAAGAAAACAAAGTGAGCCTGGGCTGAAGAGCACCGGCCTTTTCCTGGCCCTCACCCCACCCCCAACTGGGGCCCATTGTCCTGCTGAGATGGGGGCAGGGTGACAGTCAACCTGCAGCAAGGTGGGTGGCACCTGGCAGGTAAGCCCTGTGCTGTGTCGCAAGCCCCGCCCACCTCCTGGACGGGGTGTGAGCAGAAATTACGTTCCCATCCTTTCACTTCTTCTCAAACAGCCACGTTCCTTATATTAAAGCTACAGCTACACTGCAAATCAGAAGCACCACATTCTGTTTTCTTCCCTGGTGCCCTGCTCTGATTCAGGGGCCCAGTTTGTCAGTCCAGATCCAGATCCAGATCATGATCCAGAAAATGCAAGTCTTTGCAATTCCATTTGCTGGCTCAGATGGCTTCAAAACGGAATTTGACAACAGGCCCCTTCGTTCTTTCGTTAAGCCACAGCATCAGGTGTCAGGCTGGGTCTTGGCAGATTCGGAGAGCCTGTGTAACAGCTTCCTCTCTGCTTCTTTTCCAGTTCCAACTCATGGTCTCCATTCAATTGGATTTCTATGCATCTCACGGAGCCTGGATCTGGTACTCCATCTTTTCTGATGATCAGGAGGTAGTTCTATAATTAAATGTATATACCTTCCATCAAAGGGACGCAGGTGGCGCAGTGGGTTAAACCACAGAGCCTAGGACTTGCCGATCTGAAGGTCAGCGGTTTGAATCCCCGCGACGGGGTGAGCTCCTGTTGCTTGGTCCCTGCTCCTGCCAACCTTGCAGTTTGAAAGCACGTCAAAGTGCAAGTAGATAAATAGGTACTGCTCCTGCAGGAAGGTAAACGACATTTCCATATGCTGCTCTGGTTCGCCAGAAGCGGCTTAATCATGCTGGCCACATGACCCGGAAGCTGTACGCCGGCTCCCTCAGCCAATAAAGCGAGATGAGCGCCGCAACCCCAGAGTTGTTTGTGACTGGACCTAATGGTCAGGGGTCCCTTTACCTTTACCATCCATCAAGGGTGGTGACCCCCCAGATGTTATTGGTCTACAACTCCCATCGTCCTCAACCATTGACCACGATGTCTGTGATGCAGGGAGTTGGCACCCAGGAAGATAGGAAGACCTCATAGATCCCACAAGATCTATTAAATGGTGAACATCTCAATGGAGTCCTGCAAACGAGATGTCCAGGAGTTTAGAGAGGAATAGGATGCAAAATGAGAATGTGCTATATTACCTAAAACAATTTTCAAAAATGCATTGGAATCCATATAGAACATTTCTTTTGGTTCAAAACTGAGATTGATCTAGCAAAAGAGAAAGATATTTCAGTTATATTGGACTCAACAACCTCTTTACGGGAAAGGATGGTCTAATACTGATAGACCTAATGTGCTCCTAGTGTTATTCTCCAATTGTTCTTGTCTTGTTCTTACTCAGACAAAACCAAGAGGATGGGGAAGCTAGCGCTTGCAAAGCGTGGAGTGTCCAGAAGGAACCTAGCGTCCAGAAAGCATAAAGCAAAAGCAAATGAAACTGGTGGTCTGTATAAAGCACAGTCACATGGGCTGAGGTTTCTCATAAAGTAGAGGAATGCGCGGGAAAGGGAAGTTGATGGGGAGACGGGCAGGGAGTGGAGCCGGTCATGTTGTGCCAGGGAGGAGTGCCGAGAAAATCCCACACAGCTCTTTGGGTGCCAGAGGTCCACTAAGCCCCATAGAAACCCCAGGGGTGAGCCTATGCTTTGCTGCTGGCTGCTGTCTTCCTTTCGTGTGTGCAGTCAGGAATGGCTGTACAATTAGGCAGAATGAGGCAGTTGCCTCAGGTAGCAGGTCGGGGGTGGGTAGAGATGTGTAGACCACACAAGCTGCGCTGCACCTCCTCAGTTAGTCTGCTGCCTTATTAGCAACATTGAGATAAGAGCCAATGGCCAGCCCAGCCCAGCTTCTGTGTGTGGGATTACATGTTTGAAGGGAGCATCTTGTCATTTGTCTGGGGGGCAGAAAGTAGTGTCAAAGGCTACTGTCTTCTGATCCAGACATTGGTCAGAAAATTTCCTCAAGCAGCAAGGCATCTCGACTTGCTTCCTCCACCTGCTTTTATCCTCCCAAGTGCCCACCCCCTGAACAGTTAAATATCTCTGGCTGATGGCTTCCACAGCATATGGAAGCCCTTTTTCCTGGAGTGTCAATGGTATGTTGGCTATTGATGGCTAAAGCAGAATTTTCTTTCTTCAAGCATCTGCTATTCAGGAGTTGGTTACATTCTTCAAATCTCCAATGGGTGAAAGATTGATCGTACTTGAGATTTTCATCTTTACTGTCATGACACTGATGGTTTTCATTCTGTGTAAGTACACAATTGGCATATGGTTGTGGGCTTTGCTTCAATGACAATAGCATTTCCAAAAAGAGATGGCAGGATCCACCTTCCATTTACTCCTTTCATCTCTCTTTGATTTTAGGGGGGGGGGGGAGTTACAGCTGTCACCCAGTGAGAGCAATGGCACTGTTTTGTTGAGAGCCAGTGTGGTGTAGTGGTTAAGAGCGGTAGATTCGTAATCAGGTGAACCGGGTTCATGTCTCCGCTGCTCCACATGCAGCTGCTGGGTGACCTTGGGCCAGTCATACTTCTTTGAAGTCTCTCAGCCTCACTCACCTCACAGAGTGTTTGTTGTGGGGGAGGAAGGGAAAGGAGAATGTTAGCCGCTTTGAGACTCCTGAAGGGGAGTGAAAGGCGGGATATCAAATCCAAACTCTTCTTCTTCTTCAATCTCTTCTTTGTTCTCCCTGAATAAGTGAGTCCCAGCACTTGGAACAGAAGCACAGCCTAACACAAGTCCCTGGGACACCCTGGACAATTCCCTTTCCCAGCTTGCAATTCTCTCCTCCTTTCCCAACTAAATCTCATTTGCTGTGGGAGAGCCCCCATTTCTGGTCTCAGCACCCTGCCTTCTGCTAGGGCTCCAGTCCCTTCAAGGAAAGTGTTTGGGGAAAACAGGCTGCAAAGGATAAGGCCATGGCTAATGTGGCTGGATCCATAGCCTACCTAAATATCGAGATATATGCAGGGCTTTTTTCAGCCGGAATTCATCAGGACTCAGTTACGGCCCCTCTCAGGTGGGTGATGTCTCCATTCTAAGAGAACAAGGGAGGCATTAATGGCGAGTTTGAGTGCCTCATTTTCTAGAAAAATAGCACTGGATAGATGAACACATGGCCTGTTTGCCTAGTGAATTCGTTTTTAAAGTAAGCCAACCTCGGGGAGAGGAAGTCAAATGATCCAAGAATTTGCATATTTTAAGCATACGGCAGAGCACGAGGCAGCCTGGCAAAGGCAAGTCTGTAGGACAAAGAGGACAGGTGTATCTAGACACCAAAAATCTAAAGCTCTCTAAGGAAGGCCAACTATCTGGTGAAGAAGTAGCAGGCTAAATGGAAACAGGACTTCAGACCACCAGGGCAGCTTAAATCAAGGCATGGGAACCCTCAATCTAAGGGCTGAGAGCAGAAAATATTAATCGAAGTCATTTTCATGTTTTTGTTGATTTGATTTTTTATTTGCCCTTCTCCCTAAGGACCCGGGGCACGTTATAAGGCGGCAGTTCAAATTCTATATTAATAGCAGTTTGAAACCAAGTATCCCCTTCCCCAGCTTATCAGATTAGTGTGCCAGAACACAATTTCTTCATTTCTTTTCTACCTCCCTCCTTCTTAGATCGGAAGGAACTGAAAAAGCGAGAGGAGCTTCAAGTGGCAATGGATATGATACGAACTGTTGTTGTTGGGGCTGATCCAATCTACGAAGACAAGGATGGTAAGCATTTTATATGCACATCCACACTTTTGCTGCAACTCATTTAAATTAAACAGACTTCAATTCCTGCAGTTAAATTTGGGGTTCATATTGCTTGAGCAATACATATGTTCAATGAAACTCATCACGCAACAGAGTTCATCACTTTTTCATTGCTCAGCAGGAGGAAAAGCAGACGGTTGTGATTCTCACATCTCCCCACTAGAAATGTTGTCCTCCTCCATCACACTGTATCTCACAATGTTTGTGCTAGTGCAAGATTTTAGCACTAGCACAAGGGAACGTTCCCCCCATTTCACCCTGCATGCCAGCACCAAAGCTGCTCTCCGGGGGGGACGGGGGACTTTGGAACAGATTGGAGGGAAGGGGGCTGAAGATCGCATTACACAAGGGAAAATCCTTGCACTGACATTATATCCCACATCATAAAAAGAGTTTCAGTGCCTCTGTTTTCTTAGATCTCACAAAGCATAATTGAAAACTGCAAAGTATTCTTTGCATATTTGGCTTTCCTGTGGAATTCAAGGCAGAATTGGTTTGTGACCCTGTGATTCCCAGCAGAAAAGGGGGACATAGGAGGGGAACATCAGAGATACTTCATGAGCCACTTTTAATATGAGAACAGGATAGTGGATTGCATGGGTCTTTGGTCTGATCCAGCTGCAGGATCTTCAGAGGCTTTTCGTTGGTGATCTCAGCCACAGAGAATCAACTCTGCCCTTATATTCATACGGAATCCACCCTGGAGCTCAGCTTCTTGTTTCAGGCTTGAGTGTTTTTAAGTGTTTGGAAATGGCTTCCTGATATTTGCAGATTGTTATTTCAGATACTCCTGCCTTAAACGGTTTCAAATCTTTTAGACTTAGAAATACTTGCTGCAGCTCAAAACATATCGGAGGAAATGCAGTATTTTGCCAACTTAAATGATCAACTGCAAAAAGAAATTGGTAAGCTACCCTACGATGCTGGGAAATTGTAGCGCAGTGGGAACCTGCCCTGATTCTGCACCAGCTGAAAGCCCCTCCTCTAGCTGAAAACTCTTAGAGCCAGAGCAGACTGCTGCCCTCCTTCGCATCCAGCCACCCTAGGGAAACACCAGAGAGATTCAGATCAGCTCTCCTGGACTGTCAAAATGCTTTGCAAACAAGTCACAGAAAGCTGCTCTCAGTTCTGTCATCTCTTTTGGGCCAGACTGTAGCAGGCCCCGCGCTACCGGGAAAGCTCTGCTGGATGGCACAATGGAGGAAGCAAAGCAAGCCTTCTTTGTAGCCTTCACTGCCACTTGGTAGGCTCGATGATTGAGCCCTCACCAGTAGTCGATTGCATTCAACCAGATGTTTCCTCCACTCGCGTAAAAGCCATCTCCCAGCATCTTTCTTCGCCCTAACCTCTGCAGTATACCAGGGGGCCAAACAGGCTGCATGAAGAAGGAATGGGCACTCAGGGCCAATCATGTCAATGGCCCAAGCCAAGGCAGAGGGCCCTCTGGGTAGTTGCACCCGCCCTGCGGCACTCCCTCCCACCAGATGTCAAGGGAAAAAACAACTATCTGACTTTCAGAAGACATTTGAAGGCAGCCTTGTTCAGGGAAGGTTTTAATGGTTGGTGTCCAATTCTGTTTTAATTTGTTGGAAGTTGCCCAGAGTGGCTGGGGGAAACCCAGTCTGATGGGCAGCATATAAATAAAGTTGTTGTTATTATTATTATTATTATTATTATTATTATTATTATTATTAGGTTGTCCCAGAGCTTGGCCAACGTTCGGCAGGAGCACCAAAATCCCCCAGAGCCATTTTGGAAGTCCACTGGATCCATCCTGTCAGCTCAGGCAGGGAGACTGCTGGGCAGCAAAGCGGGTGGTAAACCAGCAGACTCCCTCCTCTGTCCCAGTTGCCCAGTGCCAGCAACACACACTCTAGGTTCCCCTCCCCCCTCCCCAAGTGGACAGAGAGCCTGGAGAGAGAAAGAGAATTGTGATAAACCACAGCTACTTCCCCTCCCCAACCTTCAAATCTGCCCTGATGCTGCCCTGAGTATCCAGACTTTTAACAAATAGGCGAGGCCCCAGAGGTTCAGATAAGGCCTGTGAGGGGACGTACATCTTTTGTCTATTCCCTCAAATAAAAGCTTCTTGACTGCGTTCCTTTTCCAGCTCTCCCCACCCAGATATTTACTGCAGCACCAGCATGGGTTGAATCGTTAATGTTGTTCTTGTTTTCATCTTTCTGAGCTTCCTAGATGAATATATGTTATCACGTGGCCACAGGAATGAACTTAACAAAAATAACTGGAATCTGCACAGACAAACAAGGTGGTCCCCATTAAATTCCCTGTTTCCCCCCTCTACTTCCTCCATACACGGCTTGACTCAAAGACACCCTTCTTGAAAACTTGAACACTGGCTGGGTCATATATGAAAGGACCTTCTATTGGTTTTCTATTGAGATAGGCTCATGGACGGATGCCCAAAAAAATTGTGAGCAGGAGGGCGCCAGGCTCATTTCTGTGGAAACAAGGGAAGAACAGGTGAGCATCATCACTATCCATTCAAGAAGATCCAATCCCCCTGTATGCAGCCAAGACAGCAACTCCATCAGTCAAGCCAAGGGGTGGGTGGGGCAGGGAGCAGCTGCTACCATCTGGACTCACTGAGGTTTCTTGGAGCTGCTGAGCTCTAATAGTCAGGAAGGAGGTCTTGAAGGAGGTGGAGGAGGAGGTACTTGAGGGGCATCTATCCCTTGGCTTGCCGGTAAATTCTTCCTCTACTCTGTGAGATGTACTGAGTGCTTAGAAGGCTTCGCTCACCACCCTAACCCTCTGGCATGAGAGTATCATGGAGATTACTCTAGAGGAGCTTGCAAGGTATATCCCTCTCCCAGCACTCTCTTAGCCCTGGTAGAGGAGCTACTGGGCTGCTACAGGGCACAGACATGGGTGAGACTCCATCATCATGCCATCAAGTATCCCACAAGCAGACTGATTCCAGTGTCTTTGGAGCCAACCAACAAACATGGCGGCAGAAATTGGAGTATTTGCCACACAGGTCACTGTCCTGCTAGGTGGTTCCACGACCAACTGTTCTATGGCACAGTCATTTACAGCATTTGGAAATTTTAACTCTGTGTCATGACTGGAAGACATGTGTAGCCAGTCTCGGTGAGGGCAGGTGAAGTTACCCTTCCCTACAATATTTCCTCTTTGGGATGCTTCCTTGCTTCCATCATCATCATAATTGTGATCAGGGGGACAATACCACACCCACTGGACGAAATTATTCTCGGTGATGGTAATACTATGTATAGTTTTGATCACTGCTTCCTCAATATATGTGGATTGGACCTTCAAATGTGACACCTGCTGCTTTTGAAATGTGCTTGTTTTATGCATGTTGAATTTCTGTCAAGGGCTATAGTCTCCTAGAGAAAAGGACATTGTCTTAAAAGATTTTATTTGTTCTTTCTGCACCCCTTCCCTAGTATTTTATAAACAAGCAAGTAGAAAGACATCAAAAGTTTTTTTGGATTGGAGTCTTTAAAGACAAGGGAAAGAAATGGTCGTGGCTGTCGGGAATGGAGGCTGCCGTCCAGTAAGTTTCCGAAGAAACATTTGTTAATGGCGTGCATTCCAAAAAGTTGCAGGTTCTGCTTGCATAACTGATCTGTTCGCCCTCCAAATATATTTTGCCATGCCCTTTTCTCTGCTACCAAAGATCTGCATATGTGCTCCTCCACATCATTGTCCAGGTGAGCAACTGCTTCTTCTCACAAGGTTGGAGTGAATGTGGTGATTCAGAAGAGGCTGAGGGCATCCTTTTCAATGGTTTGTGCTGCTTAGCTCAGCTGCAAAAGGACTTGCAGGAACCTAAACTGAGCAACACTCTCTGTAGGAAAATATTTCTACAGTTATCTGCTAAACAGTCTGAATAACTAGCAATCTCAGAACTAAAATAATAGGAGCAGAGGAGTCAAGTGTGTGAGAGAGCGTAGTTCACGTCACTCTCTTGGATAGAATCATAGACACATAGGAATTTAGGGTTGGATAAGACCCCAAGGGTCATCTAGTCCAACCCCTGCAAAGCAGGAATCACTGACAGATCCCCAATAGTTTTGGGTTGTTTAAGACAGTTCATGGTTCCCTTTAAGTACCTAACAACTCTTTTCAACCCGTGTTGATGGATTGACAATGTCAGAGTAAGATCTCACGCATCCACAGCTTGGTAGTAGAACAGTGAGCTGGTCTGGCATTTATTACCAAGATTGGATTAACAGAGGGTCGCTTTCACCTGGAACAAAATCCAGTGGCATTCATCTCCATTGATGCAGCCAATACTAATCACTTAACCTTTTTGGCAAAGGTATTGAGTAAAGTTCACAAATGGCCATTGGAGTTGGATAATACCAGCTCGGAACTTAAACCCTGTATGCCAGTGGTTCCCAGTTAGCTAAGTAGTACAGACCCCTTCTTCTTCAGAAGCCAAGACCCATGGGCCCCTCTACCTTTGAACATTTGGGTATCTCTTTGGCAGTTTTTGTTATGTGAATGGTGTAATGGAGCCGCTGGGTGGGTGGTCCTTGGACCTCCAATTGGTGAATCACTGCTGTATGTGAACTGAGACGTGATCAAAGGGCCCATCCAACCCAAACATCTCATGGGAGAAAAAACACACCTACTACACCATTATTACTAATATCAATTGAATAGATTCATGGAGAGTTAAAAATGGGCGAGTTATAGAATACATTTACCACAGAATTTTAGTGTTCTGTAGTGGGACTTTTAGTGTTTTAGTTCTGTAATGGGAAGACAGGAGTGCCTGGTGTGCTCTGGTCCATGGGGTCACGAAGAGTTGGACACGACTAAATGACTAAACAACAACAGTGGGACTTGATTCAATATACAATGGACACTGGAGAATGCAAGGCCTTACCAGAAGTGACAATAAGCATGGGGCTACCAACTATGGATAATTGATTAGAATAAATGTATATATATGAGAGAGAAATCATATCATTCCAACCATCTCTATAATGGCTTTGTGGTTATAGATTATATTTTGTATTTCAGTTGTAGACTTAGCTATTTTTGTTTCTGTATAGTGTCATTGCCATCCTTGTGCATAAGGTGAGTGATAGATGTGAGAGGAGGTGGATTATGGCAGATGCAAATTTTGAGGTGATTTATTGCTCAGATAAGCCTGGCGTCCAGCCCGCTCTCGCTGCGCAGCTCTGCTGCCAGGCCTCCGCATTCCAAAGTCCACATTCCAATGCTCTGAGCAAAAGCAGAGTCCAGCAGCGGTCAGAGAAAGCTGCAATCTTCAGTGCTTTCTTCAGTGTGCTTAAACAGAGTCCACACAGGATTCTAGTAACTAAAAGCAGCTTTATTTATAGCAGAAACTATCCATTGTCTAATACAGCTCACGGCATTGTGAAAAACACGTCCGCTCTCTTCAAAAGCGAAAGTAGAGAGAACAAAGGGTTGAGACTCTCGGCAAGGCGTACACTCTGAGCTGTTTAACCCTGTAAGCTCAGGTTCTCCTCACAAATCTAACAAAGTTTTTATTTGCTCAGAACAATCACTACTGTGCTAACTTTGCTACGAGAGAGTAAGGATCTCTCAACACCCAAAATGGTTCACAGCAGATCTGAGGAGGATGTGGGTGCAGATGGAGAGGAGAGAGGGGCGGTACTGTTGCAGAAATGGAAATCCTGGCTATAGCAGAAGTACTGCATGGGATACTCCACAAAATTGTTAAATAAAGTGACTGAAAGTTCTTGTGTGTACCACTGAGCCTTCCACAGTGACACCCTCATTTTTTTGTAGTTTCCTATGAGGAATCACTTCATATCAGAAGAAAATAGTCTTGACCCACAGTTGTGGTTTTTTTATTCTTTTACGTGGTTAGAATTCTAAAATATGGGGAGAAAAATCCATCACGATTGTGGGTGGATGTGAAGAGAGAAAGAGCCGGACATCTTTTTAATGAAGACATGGGGAGCGGGTGAAGAAGCAGACATGCAATCTTGATTGATCAGTCCTGCTTTTCTTTTCTTTTCAGCTACTGGAATTACTATGAGCCAAATTATGAAGCGAACCATGACTGTGTTGCAGTGTCCTATGAGTGCTACTATGGAAAATGCTGGATGGCATTCGAATGTGATCTACAAATACACTATATTTGTAAGAAGGTGCCTAATGATGCTTGGCTCTAAGAAGACACCTTAAGATGAACGTAACTGGATCCCATGATCGCCACACAAAACCAAAACCAAGAGATCACCCCACGGTTTTAATGCACAATCCACACCCTGCCACCTTGATTATGGGACTCTCTGGCATCAACCCTCAACACACATCGAAAAGACCTTAATCTGCAAGCTCAAACATAGATGGCTACGAAAATAAAGAATGGAAGGGTCCAGTCATAGCCTGTTTTTTGTTTAATGTCTTTATTTGCAATGTATGCCAGTATTTGTTTCCTTACTCTGTGTGTCGATGCCCCATTGCCCCTTCTGATCTCCATGGTTGCTACCTTACAAGGCACATAAGGACAACCATGCATGCCAAGCAATGAGAATGGGGGCCACCCAGCGCCTGTGTCACAGTCTGGTTCACAGGCGACCAAAGTCCCAGCAGGGGATGACGGGACCGGGGGCAAGATGGTGGTGTGGGAGCAGGAACAGGGGTCCAGAAGCAAGGAGTCAAGAAGCCAAGAGTCCAAGGGTCAGGAAGCAAGGAGTCACGAAGTCAAGGATCCGAGGATCAAAATTAATTAATTAACCACCACTCTTTTTGCTGGTGTTAATAATAATAATAATAATAATTTATTTATATCCCGCCCTCCCCAGCCAAAGCTGGGCTCAGAGTGGCTAACAACAGTAAAAAACCATTGGGCTAGAGTTCTGTGAAGAATTACCAAAGGAGGGGGTCAGGCTGTCCCCTGACCAAAGGCCTGGTGGAACAGCTCCGTCTTGCAGGCCCTGTGGAAAGATGTCAAGTTCCGCAGGGCCCTAGTCTCTTGTGACAGAGCGTTCCACCAGATCGGGGCCACGGCCAAAAAAGCCTTGCCTGTGGTTGAGGCCAGCCTAACCTCTCTGTGGCCTGGGACCTCCAAGGTGTTTTTGTTTGAAGACCGTAAGGTCCTCTGTGAGACATATCAGGAGAGGCGATCCCGTAGGTACAAGGGTCCTAGGCCATATAGGGCTTTAAAGGTTAAAACCAGCACCTTAAACCTGATTCTGTACTGGGCAACAAACACATTGAACTGCTCCCGATTTCTTCAGAACTTGGCAAGGGGCAAGACTGGGGTCCACACCAGTGTAGGCACAGCACTGGCAACATGTGGCGCTGCTTTCATGGCATTCATGGTGGCAGGGGCACCAACTTGAATAAAATATTACCTGCTCCCCATACATCATTTGAATGGCAATGCCCATCAAATATTTGGTGGCCCTCTCAAGTGTTTTATTGGGTGTGGGCCAAGAGTCCTCTGCCCCTAGGAGTTGGACGTCAACTGACTTAAAGAACATCTTAGATTCTGCTGTTCTGAATCACACCTTTACAAGAATCACACCTTTACAAGATAGTGGTGGAGGAGGGGGGAGTGAGGGAGCAGCCTGCAGAGACCTCCCTGGAAAGTTTGGCAGATCCTCCTTCTCCAAGGGCTCGTCAGTCACTCCGCCTTCAGGAACAGAGAATGTAGAGGAGTGTGATTCCCGGGACCTTCTGTAGGTACACAGGATGTTGTTGGGGATGGAAGAGGTGGTCTTCAGAGCAGGCAACATCTCCTTTGCGTGGAGACCTGGATTCTTTGTCTTGCAACCAGAAGACTGATACAAACTTGCTTGTTCTTCTTGTCTTGGATGGTGCCAGCGGAGGAGGGGTTCTCCACTCCTGACATTCATTGACAAAAGGATATCATTGTCATGGCTTGGGTCTCTCCCACCGACGCCAGACAACTCTGCCAGTCAATTATTTCAGATTTATTGCTCAAAGAAACCAAAACATGACGGAGCTCAGCTACTCAGCGCCATTCCCCAAGGAAGCAGTTGCTGGGACTGAGCTCCACCCCCCTTTTCCTCCAGCAGGAAAACCCCCACCGTCCTTTCCTTTTTGGGCCTCTTGCAAAGTCTCAAGAGCCTACAAGTTTTTGGAGAGGCTACTGCCTGTCTTTCTCTGTCTGATTCACTGCTTGAGCTGCCTAATCTGTTCCCTCTGTCTGCCAGCATTCCCGCTTCCTGTCAGCGAAGGGACATAGCTGACAATCATCTTGGTAGTATATATTTATACTTGGTAGTATATATGATACTTGTGTCTTTGCTGAGCAGACATGCTAACAATCCTACAGTTAAGGATCGGGAAGCACTGAAACGCATAGCACGTTACCTGAAAGGGACTATGCACTACAGACAGATTCACTAATCAGGAGTCTGGAGGTCTCGAGATATTTGCAGATGCAAGTTTTGGAAGTGACACCACGGATGGCAAAAGCCCTTCTGGAGCCCTTCTACATGTACAACCTGTGTCTGTTTGACTGGTTGTGCAAGAAGCAAACAAGAGTGAGTTTAAGTTCCTGTGAAGCTGAACTTAACACACTTAATGCACTGTCATATTCACTTTTGGGTTGGGAATGGTTGTTGCAATTGTGTGAGGACATAAAGATTGATGTGAGATGTCCTATACAGGTTTATCAAGACAACAGGTCATGTTTGTCTTTGCTAATGTCTGAGGGATGTAAGCAAAGAACCAAGTACTTGCAGATTAAATTACATTGTGCAAGGGAATGTATCCAGAAGGGACTCATTCACATCTCCTACATGTCAGGAAAAGAGATTCCTGTAGATCTGTTGTCAAAAGTTGTTCCCAGAGAACAGATTGATGAATATGTATGGCGGTTGCAGTTGTGCTGAAGGATTGCAGCAGTGGGTACATGGAAAGGGGGAGGATGTTGGTTTTCCATTCCCCCGCTGTGCAGACGTGTGGGATTGTTTTAGTCACGTCTGTGTTTTACATTCCAGCACTGATTGTTGGAGTCTTGTGAACAGAAGTTCCGTTCTGTATTTTTGTTTTTTTTTTGTTCTCTCCTCTCCGAGAGCAAGAAGGAGAGGAGCCATGTTTTCCTTTGTCCTGATTGTGTATATAAATAAAGTAGCTTAGTACTCACACCCCAGAGCCTGGCTTCTGCTGATGTTCTCTCTTTGCTAATGTGTGCTCAGTGTCTCTGGACATGAGTCACAGAATCTCGTCAGGGAAGAAGATTGATGGATCCCAGATGAGAAGAGCAGGCTGGCACGTATAATGTCGTTTGCCTGGTCGCCCGCCCTGCCTAACGGCAACTACGCCAACATCCTGCTGGGCTGCCTCTACCTCCTCCTGCCGCCCATGGTGAACCCCGTTGTCAGGGATCTGTTTGCAGGGGAGGGGGGAGAGACAGAAATGGACAGAGAGCCGCCCCCCTCTGCTGAGCAACTGCACTTCGTCAGAGTCAGGGAAGGAAGGGGCAGCTTTCAGGAGACACGGAAGATGAGAGAGAGCGGAGCCAAAAAACTGCGACCAAGGAAAGGAATGAGCAGTTTACGTCGCTTAGTTTTCCACGTAAGGGAAAAAAACGGAGAGGGGGGCTTCCGGGTCTTTTTTGCTGGAGGGGGAATAGGAGGGGGGCACTTCCGGATTCTGCTTTTGAAACTTCTGCACTGTACATAAGTTTGCACTCAATAAATCCTGGAAAAGACAGGCTGGAGTCCTGGGCTCTTATCTTCGCAAGGATCCACACTCGCTTTCTGACACCCGGAGTTTGTGGGGTGAAGACCCAGCAGATCCGCCAGAGGGTGCTTGGACTTTTTGACCAATGGCGAAAGGGGCCTGCAAACCACTAGACACCTCCTTGCCTTCCTGGGTGCCAAGCCGGGCTCTGCCAGTCATGGTGCCTCTCCCACAACACTGGCATTTGGGCGGAAACCACGAGAGGGGGCCACAAATGTTTGCTTTCGTTTTATTTATCTCATGTCTGTTTCCAGTTATTTTATTAGTAAATAGGGTAAGCCAAAGGTTCTCTCCATATGAACCTTATGAGACTTGTGGCTGCTTCCGGATCCAGCCGAGACTCAGGCACTCAGTGGCTGGAAGTGCCTTTGAGCAACTGCAGATGGTTCCACATTCCAGGACCGGGAGAGCCTGGCCTCATGCCTTCGTTTCTTCAAGGCTGGATGACCACAGTGCCCTCCTTGTGGGGCATCCCTTGCGCTTGGTCCAGAAGCTTCAGCCGGTGCAGAATGCTGCAGCACGATTGCTGTCAGGAGCGAGGCCTTCTCGGCATATGACCCTTTGGCTCAGAGGGCATCACTGGTTCACTAAATTTACTTTTTCAAAACATCCCCCAAAATACTTATTTCCCCATGAGTCCGTTAGGCCGGTTTAGATGCATTCTTTTGTAATGTTAGCTTAATCGTAGTTACTGAAAACCAGACTTTCTCAATTTATTCAGATATAGTGCTTTCTAAACAAACGCATATAATTTCCTCTTCCAGAAATGCTTAATTGTGAATTCAAGGGACACGGACGTCTTTACAGACAGAGATGACAAGACAGCTTTCCAGATTAGTTAGCTGGGAGTCAGACAGTTGGCAGAGTGGCATTGGGCTCGCTAAGATGCCAGCTACTACAGGAATTACTTTCTTGAGCCTTTTTAGCACTGCAATACCATTCTTTAAAAAATCAAAAAGGTTGATTTTTAAGTCATGGCAGAGTGTGAGCAAATACTCCACATTTGCCAAGCTTTCAGGAACAGGACCAAGGGGTGAAATGAAGCCCCCCAGATCCCCAAAGTTTGAGGGAAAGGGTCTATCTCCCTTCTTCCTTATCAGTTCTTTCCACCTAAGAAATGGGAAGAAAGCAGCTGCTCATGCTAAGCGCAGGGTTTGTTGGGTTGGAGATTAATGAGCTGACAAGGGTATGATTTGTCAGCAATGAATATGATTTGTTCTTATCTGTAAGTGAAGCCACATTTGAAACAATACAGAAGCAGTCAAAGGGAATTTCCCAGGAAGTCTTTTATTCAATCTCACCTGCGATCATATATGCTGAACACACAGAAACACATAGATAATGTGAAATAACTGGGAGTTAAAGGTAAAGGTACCCCTGCCCGTACGGGCCAGTCGTGTCCGACTCTAGGGTTGTGCGCCCATCTCACTTAAGAGGCTGGGGGCCAGCGCTGTCCGGAGACACTTCCGGGTCACGTGGCCAGCGTGACGAAGCTGCTCTGGCAAGCCAGCACCAGCGCAGCACACGGAAACGCCGTTTACCTTACCTTTTAAAAAAAATGCTTTTATTTATTTTCATGGTAGATAATTTTAAAGAAAGCAATGGTTACAACTATAAACAACAAATACCTTACCCTGATGAAATTGCAGACTTTCTTCCTGCCATGTGTTACAAGTTTCATTTGATTACTCTAAAAGATCACGCCACCTTTTCCCATGAGTGCTGGGTGGATTCCGGCAACAGTCTTAACAATTTATATATTCAATAAACTTTGGTCACTTGTCATAAAAGGAATATAGATTGTGTTCCCTCGCCTTCTTAATTTCCCTTGGCAAACAAAAATTTAAGATACTGAAATTGTGGTGCCCAGAATTGAACACAGTATTCTGGAAACAAAATAAAAAAATTCCTTCCAGTAGCACCTGAGAGACCAACACATTTTGTTATTTGTATGAGCTTTCATGTGCATGCACACTTCTTCAGATACCATTTTATTTTATTTCGCCTACGGCAGACCAACATGGTTACTTACCTGTAACTAGAACAGTATTCTAGGTGGGGCCTGACCAAGGCAGAAGAAAGTGGTGCTATTCCTGCCCTTGATCTGATTCTGCCTTCTGCCACGTTGGCCTCCGCTCCCCGTTTGGTGTCGTCTACAAATGTGATGAGCATCCCCTCAGTTCCTTCATCCAAGTCATTTATAAAGACGCTGAACGACAACGGGCCCAGGACAGAACCCTGCAGCACCCCTCTTGTCACTTTTCCCCAGGAAGAGGAGGAACCATGAAGGAGTCCTCTTTGGGTTTGGTCAGTCAAATCCACCTAACAGTTACCTTGTTCAGCCTCATTTTACCAGCTTCCTCACATAAATATCACGGGGGACTTTGTCAAAAACCTTACTGAAATTAAGATGCACTATTACCACAGAAATCCCTCGAGAAACAGTCTGTAACTCCATCCAAAAAAAGAAAATGAAAAAAGAGAGATTTCTCTAGCTTGACTCGTTTTTGAGAAAGCCATGCTTTCAACCTATCTGTTTATTCTGTGAACCAACATGAAATCTTCAGATGAAGGGTGCATGAATTATAAAATGATAATATTAAGGATATTGACAAGCTGGAACATGTGCAAATGAAGGCAATCAAGATGGTGTTATTTTATTTATGCATTTATTTCATTTCAATTTCACCCTATAGCAGGGGTGCCAACTTGAATAAAATATAGAAGGGGTTTAGTAAGCCCCGCCTCGGTTAAACAGTCACAGGATGCGGTGCAAGCATGCCATTTGAATGGCTGTTCCTATGAACTAGGTGTTGGCTTTTCCGCAGTATAGTAGCGCAGAAAGCTTGCTGGGGAGAGCTTGCATTAAAAAGAAGGGACTCAAAAATAACTTAAACAAGGTTTTAATAAGAAAAACAAAAACTCCTTAAACACCAAATACATCTACAAACAAACACGACCCAACCACCAACCCATCCCCAGGGTAAAAAGGCAGAGCTAGGTGCTGCCCCTTATATACTGTGGCCAATTCCCAACACAGCTTAATCAATGCAACTCAGCAGCACCTGCTATGCCTTACAGCTGCAAGGCTGGATATCATTAGTTTACTCTGGCCCTTGCTCCGGCCCCTTAAAGGTATACACATTGGGTGAAACAATGATGAATCCTTACATTTAAAGAAACAGTTCAACATTTCCCCTGCGGTTCATCATTGTGGAACAAAAACATAAAGCATACTTTGTACATGTTTTTCATGTGTAACCTTTGGAAGTGCTTTAGTAAAAATGTCTGCAATTTGATTGTCACCTGGAACATATTTAAATACAACCATTTTGTCAGCAATTAATTTCTTTACAAACTGCAAACGTAATCTTAAGACTCTAGTGCGCTGCGTATTGGTTTCTGAACATAGGATAGCGAGTCCACTCTGGGAATCAAGGTGAACTATCACTGGTAGTGTTACTTGCATCTGTAGGTCAGCAAATACTTGCATATACCATTCTATATCACGAGTGGCCTGAACACATGCACATAATTCACTCTCTGTTGTGGAGAGACAAATAATGGTTTGTGTCTGGGACTTCCATTCAAAAGGACAACTGTTATAACAAAACACCATACCAGACACACCCCTGCAATTATTTTGTTCTACTGCATGAGATGCATCACAGAAAATTTCAAAACCTTTGTCAATACTAGATGTAAACTGCAACCTATAATGTTTGGTATGTTTAAGGTACATTACCACTCTTTTAAGAGCAGAGAAACATTGTGTAGTGGGCTTTTCCACAAATTTTGCCAGAAAATGAAAAGCATAAGTTATATCTGGTCTTGAGATTCTTTGAATGAAATTTAGCTTGCCTATAGCAGACCGATACAAAGTTTTGTTAGGAAATGGCATATCTTCACCTGTAAAGGTGAAACCACACACCATAGGCGTTTCCTTCCCATTTGCATTTTCTAAACATAGCATTTCAACAAGATCATCAATTTTTGCAGTTTGATGAACCAGAAAAGATCCATTTTTGCCTTTCTCAATTTGCATGGATAAGTAATTTTTAGCTATGCCTAATTCCACCACATCAAATTTCTTCTGTAACTGTGATACTACTTGTTCATATTCCTGTTTGGTTTTTGTAGAAACTAACACATCATCTACATACACACATATCTTAGTTACAGAGTTTGCCCTTTCCTTTATGAACACACAATTGTCTGCCTTTCCTTGTGAAAAACCAATATCCAGCAATTCTTTTGCTAAAGTTTGGTGCCAATTTCTCCCACTTTGGTGCAGACCATAAAGGGATTTATTTAATTTGCATACCAAACCCTCAGCAGCATCTATGCCTTCAGGAACACGCATAAAAATTTGTTCTTTTAAAGAAGCTATCTCAGAGTCCATAGCTTTATACCAATTTACAGCTTGGTGCTTAGGTAAATTCTGAACATCATTGTAGCTTTTTGGCTCAAAAACCGCCTTATTGGCATACACAGTATTAAAATGTTCATCTGCAAATCGTTGTGGCTTCTGCCTCTTTCTATCTGAACGTCTCAGTCCGGAAGGAGAGTCAGACTCCTCAGACTTAATAGGACTAAGTGAACTACTAGTTTCAGGTTGTAAACCATCATTGTCAGACTGAAGAGATGCCTGTAGGCTAAGCTCACGGTCAGAAAACTCAAGAGAATCTAACCTCTCCTCGGGTGCCTGTAACTTTAAATCATCAAATAAATTATCAGATTCAACAGGCTTTTTGTCTTCTCCCATTAATTCAGAAGCACCATTTCCTGCTGCTGCTGCTCCTGCTTCCTCCTCCTCTTCTTCCTCAGTATTATCTATGCCATCAGCATCTTGGAAAACAGCAACTCCATTCCAATTTACAGTTTGTATCATGCTTCTGGTAATATGAAATTTGCCAGTTGCTGGTATGTAAATTCTGTATGCCCCCTGCTGGTAGCCCATTAATTTTCCCTGAACACTACGCTCACCCAATTTCTGCTTAGCGGGATAATGCATAATTACATCTGAACCCCAAATGCGTAGGTATTTCAGATTAGGGCGTTTTTTAAACAGCTTCTCATAGGGGGTGACATCTAAACCAGAATGATAACTTCGATTTTTAACAAAACAAAACGCATTGAGCGCTTCAGCCCAAAAATCTTTGGGCAGATTAGCATCGTGCAGATAAGTTTTAACCCCTGCCTGCAGGTCACGCTGCACAACTTCAACAAGCCCATTTTGCCAGGGACTTCGGGGGCAAGATAACTCATGAGTAGTCCCCTGCGCTTCCAGGAATTTCTCAAAATCCTCAGAAACAAATTCCCCACCCCGGTCAGAAAACAGGTTCTTAATTGGTTTGTTAAAGTGCGTTTTTACCCAGTTGCAAAAAACTTTGTACTTCTCAAATGCTTGGGACTTTTCAGCTATTGCATAAGTCCAACAATATCTACTATACTGGTCTATGAGGGTAAGCCAGTACTTAGAACCTCCTAATGATGGTGGGAGTGGCCCAACTAAATCACAATGCACACGCTCAAATGGCTCAGTTACTTTCCTATCTGAGCACCTACCCTTACGTGCAACCTTGATCTTATTTTTGCAACAGGATAGACATTGCATAAAGAATTTACATGATTTTAAGTTGAGGCCATTAACAATATTCTTTGTCTTAATTACATCGGCAAAATTCAGGTGTCCCAGAATTCTGTGCGCCTCGTGGACACACCCAGAATGTGGCCTTACATTCCTCAACCCCTGGCTTGACTGTGCTGCTCTGCAATTTATAGGTGATTGGGAGTAGGCGCGAAAATACAGTCTATATAAACCATCAGATTCCCGGGCATACAATAGACGTTTGTTCCCCTCAAAAAACTCACACATTGAATTTAAGAAACGCACAGTTATGCCTTGACGAGCAAAACACCTTACTGATAATAAATTGTCCACTGATGGGCAGTAAATGCAGTTTGCTATTGTAATGTTTAAAGAGTCAAGTTTAACAGTACCTCTGCCAAGCGACTGCAAGACTTGTGAATTGGCTAAATGTACATTACCAATTTCCTCTTCGAAAGAAATAAACAAGCTTCGATCGTTGCAGAAATGCTGAGACGCACCTGAGTCCACAACAAAAGACTTCCACTTGGCACCTTTAAGTCTTTTACGATCTGCTGTCCGAGCATGAAAAGCTCGCGGCTCGTTTCTGTCTTTACGGTACGATGTCGGCTGCTGGGCTGACGACCGTGACTGACGAACAGAAACAGACTTGGGAGTACCTTGCTTTCTTTTGGATCTGCAGTCCTTTGCAAAATGTCCCTGCTTATTGCAGAACCAACAACGCTTGGCCACTTTAAATGCAGTCGTATCACCACCAGCTTGCATGTGGCGTCCCTCATTATTTCTGGAAATAGGAGTTCTTATGGCACAAGCCTCCCTTCTGCCCAACTCGCCCATTAATCTTGCCGTTACCCCTTCCACAGTTAATTGTGCTGGTGGGACGGCAGATATCTGGCTGGCTATACCATCAAAGTCCTCATTAAGGGAACAAAGGATGATAAAAACATACTGAATATCAGGTATCGCCATGTCCCTTCGAATTAATTCGCAGCGTATTGCCTCCAGACGTCTCAAGTGTGCTGCCAAATCACCACCAGGCTGCAATTTCGTCTGGTACAACTGCTTGAAATACGTCAATGCAGATGCTGACTCTTTTCTAACATGCACTGCTGCAAGACTGTCCCACATTTCTTTGGCAGTTTTCTTATTCCTTATATAGACTACTTGCTGGTCGCTGACTGCCAAATTAATTATCGCCCTGGCTTTCGCATCTCCTTTCGACCAAGCATCAGTTACAGGGTCAGGAGGGTCATCAGTTACATAGGTCCAAACATCTCTAGAGGTCAAAAGCGCCTCCACCCGAAAAGACCATAAACTATAGTTCTCATCTGTTAGCTGTGGGAAGACTAGAGCCTTCTCCGCTTCTGGAACCCGGTCAACCATTCTGGAACTCTTCCAGACCCACAAAAACTACGCTAACAGGAGAAGGAGTTTTCAAACCTTTCTCAGAGTCCAAAAATATGCAGTCATCCACTCAGCAGCTGGGCCCATAACCAAAGATGTTGGCTTTTCCGCAGTATAGTAGCGCAGAAAGCTTGCTGGGGAGAGCTTGCATTAAAAAGAAGGGACTCAAAAATAACTTAAACAAGGTTTTAATAAGAAAAACAAAAACTCCTTAAACACCAAATACATCTACAAACAAACACGACCCAACCACCAACCCATCCCCAGGGTAAAAAGGCAGAGCTAGGTGCTGCCCCTTATATACTGTGGCCAATTCCCAACACAGCTTAATCAATGCAACTCAGCAGCACCTGCTATGCCTTACAGCTGCAAGGCTGGATATCATTAGTTTACTCTGGCCCTTGCTCCGGCCCCTTAAAGGTATACACATTGGGTGAAACAATGATGAATCCTTACATTTAAAGAAACAGTTCAACACTAGGGGGTGGTCCCCTCACATATCTTATTGGGGGGATAAAGACCCC
This sequence comes from Podarcis tiliguerta, assembly GCF_965153285.1. NCBI lineage: Eukaryota > Metazoa > Chordata > Lepidosauria > Squamata > Lacertidae > Podarcis > Podarcis tiliguerta. The sequence goes on along the minus strand of NC_139537.1, from coordinate 2,697,502 downwards.
TCAGAATCTAAGAGTTGGCTCTTATTCTCTATACCCACAGGTCTCAGGACGGTTGCAACATAAAGTCACACAATGAAAAAACAAAACACACAGCCCACAACCTGTAACCCCCACCTCCCCACCACATTTTAAAAGGGCATTAGATGTCAATCAGCCAAAGGCCTGTTTAAAGTGGTGTGTATGAATTCTCTGATGGGAACTGAGATTGGAGCTCTTCCTGAAGCTCTTTCCACATTCAAAGCACTGATAGGGTTTTTCCCCTGTATGAATTCTCTGATGGGAAGTGAGAGTGGAGCTATTAGTGAAGCTCTTTCCACATTCCACACACTGATAGGGTTTCTCCCCTGTATGAATTCTTTGATGGGAAGTGAGATGGTAGTTTTGAATGAACCTTTTTCCACATTCCACACACTGATAGGGTTTCTCTGTTGGCTTTTCGCAGTATAGTAGCGCAGAGAGCTTGCTGGGGAGAGCTTGCATTAAAAAGAAGGGACTCAAAAATAACTTAAACAAGGTTTTAATAAGAAAAACAAAAACTCCTTATACACCAAATACATCTACAAACAAACACGACCCAACCACCAACCCATCCCCAGGGTGAATGGCAGAGCTAGGTGCTGCTCCTTATATACTGCAGCCAATTCCCAACACAGCTTAATCAATGCAACTCAGCAGCACCTGCTATGCCCCACAGCTGTAAAGCTGGATCTCGTTAGTTCGCTCTGGCCCTTGCTCTGGCCCCTTAAAGGTATACACATTGGGTGAAACAATGATGAACCTTTAGATTTAAAGAAACAGTTCAACATTTCCCCTGCGGTTTATCATTGTGGAACAAAAACATAAAGCATACTTTGTACATGTTTTTCATGTGTAACCTTTGGAAGTGCTTTAGTAAAAATGTCTGCAATTTGATTGTCACCTGGAACATATTTAAATACAATCATTTTATCAGCAATTAGTTTCTTTACAAACTGTAAACGTAATCTTAAGACTCTAGTGCGCTGCGTATTGGTTTCTGAACATAGAATAGCGAGTCCACTCTGGGAATTTGTTGAAAACCTCTAGCGACTAATCTTGCCTTGTACCTTACAACTTCATTTTTTCCCCCCATTCATTTTAGCTCTATAAACCCATTTTGAATCTATAAGTCTCATATCTGGGGTTAGAGGTACAAGAGACCAAGTGTTATGCTCTTTTAAAGAAGCTATCTCAGAGTTCATAGCTTTATACCAATTTACAGCTTGGTGCTTAGGTAAATTCTGAACATCATTGTAGCTTTTTGGCTCAAAAACTGCCTTATTGGCATACACAGTATTAAAATGTTCATCTGCAAATCGTTGTGGCTTCTGCCTCTTTCTATCTGAACGTCTCAGTCCGGAAGGAGAGTCAGACTCCTCAGACTTAATAGGACTAAGTGAACTACTAGTTTCAGGTTGTAAACCATCATTGTCAGACTGAAGAGATGCCTGTAGGCTAAGCTCACGGTCAGAAAACTCAAGAGAATCTAACCTCCCCTTGGGTGCATGTGACTTTAAATCATAAAACAAATTATCAGATTCAACAGGCTTTTTGTCTTCTCCCATTAATTCAGAAGCACCATTTCCTGCTGCTGCTGCTCCTGCTTCCTCTTCTTCTTCAGTATCATTTATACCATCAGTATCTTGGAAAATAGCAACTCCATTCCAATTTACAGTTTGTATCATGCTTCTGGTAATATGAAATTTGCCAGTTGCTGGGACGTAAATTCTGTACGCCCCCTGCTGGTAGCCCATTAATTTTCCCTGAACACTACGCTCACCCAATTTCTGCTTAGCGGGATAATGCATAATTACATCTGAACCCCAAATGCGTAGGTATTTCAGATTAGGGTGTTTTTTAAACAGCTTTTCATAGGGGGTGACATCTAAACCAGAATGATAACTTCGATTTCTAACAAAACAAAACGCATTGAGCGCTTCAGCCCAAAAATCTTTGGGCAGATTAGCATCATGCAGATAAGTTTTAACCCCTGCCTGCAGGTCACGCTGCGCAACTTCAACAAGCCCATTTTGCCAGGGACTTCGGGGGCAAGATAACTCATGAGTAGTCCCCTGCGCTTCCAGGAATTTCTCAAAATCCTCAGAAACAAATTCCCCGCCCCGGTCAGAAAACAGGTTCTTAATTGGTTTGTTAAAGTGCGTTTTTACCCAGTTGCAAAAAACTTTGTACTTCTCAAATGCTTGGGACTTTTCAGCTATTGCATAAGTCCAACAGTATCTACTATACTGGTCTATCAGGGTAAGCCAGTACTTAGAACCTCCTAATGATGGTGGGAGTGGCCCAACTAAATCACAATGTACACGCTCAAATGGCTCAGTTACTTTCCTATCTGAGCACCTACCCTTGCGTGCAACCTTAATCTTATTTTTGCAACAGGATAGACATTGCATAAAGAATTCACATGGTTTTAAGTTGAGGCCATTAACAATATTCTTTGTCTTAATTACATCAGCAAAATTCAGGTGTCCCAGAATTCTGTGCACCTCGTGGACACACCCGGAATGTGGCCTTACATTCCTGAACCCCTGGCTTGACTGTGCTGCTCTGCAATTTATAGGCGATTGGGAGCAGGTGCGAAAATACAGTCTATATAAACCGTCAGATTCCCGGGCATACAATAGACGTTTGTTCCCCTCAAAAAACTCACACATTGAATTTAAGAAACGCACAGTTATGCCTTGACGAGCAAAACACCTTACTGATAATAAATTGTCCACTGATGGGCAGTAAATGCAGTTTGCTATCGTAATGTTTAAAGAGTCAAGTTTAACAGTACCCCTGCCAAGCGACTGCAGGACTTGTGAATTGGCTAAATGTACATTACCAATTTCCTCTTCGAAAGAAATAAATAAGCTTCGATTGTTGCAGACATGCTGAGAAGCTCCTGAGTCAACAATAAAAGACTTCCACTTGGCACCTTTAAGTCTTTTACGACCTGTTGTCCGAGCATGAAAAGCTCGCGGCTCGTTTCTGCCTTTACGGTACGATGTCGGCTGCTGGGCTGACGACCGTGACTGACGAACAGAAACAGACTTGGGAGTACCTTGCTTTCTTTTGGATCTGCAGTCCTTTGCAAAATGTCCCTGCTTATTGCAGAACCAACAACGCTTGGCCGCTTTAAATGCAGTCGTATCACCACAAGTTTGCATGTGGCGTCCCTCATTACTTCCGGAAGTAGGAGTGCTTGTGGCACAAGCCTCCCTTCTGTCCAACTCGCCCATTAATCTTGCCGTTACCCCTTCCACAGTTAAGTGTACTGGTGGAACGGCAGATATCTGGCTAGCTATACCATCAAAGTCCTCATTAAGGGAACAAAGGATGATAAAAACATACTGAATATCAGGTATCTCCATGTCCCTTCGAATTAATTCGCAGCGTATTGCCTCCAGACGTCTCAAGTGTGCTGCCAAATCACCACCAGGCTGCAACTTCGTCTGGTACAACTGCTTGAAATACGTCAATGCAGACGCTGACTCTTTTCTAACATGCACTGCTGCAAGACTGTCCCACATTTCTTTGGCAGTTTTCTTATTCCTTATGTAGACTACTTGCTGGTCGCTGACTGCCAGATTAATTATCGCCCTGGCTTTCGCATCTCCTTTCGACCAAGCATCAGTTACAGGGTCAGGAGGGTCATCAGTTACATAGGTCCATACATCTCTAGAGGTCAAAAGCGCCTCCACCCGAAAAGACCATAAACTATAGTTCTCATCTGTCAGCTGTGGGAAGACCAGAGCCTTCTCAGCTTCGAGAACCCGGTCAACCATTCTGGAACTCTTCCAGACCCACAAAAAACTACGCTAACAGGAGGAGTTTTCAAACCTTTCTCAGAGTCCAAAAATATGCAGTCATCCACTCAGCAGCTGGGCCCATAACCAAAGATGTTGGCTTTTCGCAGTATAGTAGCGCAGAGAGCTTGCTGGGGAGAGCTTGCATTAAAAAGAAGGGACTCAAAAATAACTTAAACAAGGTTTTAATAAGAAAAACAAAAACTCCTTATACACCAAATACATCTACAAACAAACACGACCCAACCACCAACCCATCCCCAGGGTGAATGGCAGAGCTAGGTGCTGCTCCTTATATACTGCAGCCAATTCCCAACACAGCTTAATCAATGCAACTCAGCAGCACCTGCTATGCCCCACAGCTGTAAAGCTGGATCTCGTTAGTTCGCTCTGGCCCTTGCTCTGGCCCCTTAAAGGTATACACATTGGGTGAAACAATGATGAACCTTTAGATTTAAAGAAACAGTTCAACATTCTCCCCTGTATGAATTCTTTTATGAGAAGTGAGACTGGAGCTCCGGCTGAAGCTCTTTCCACATTCCACACACTGATAGGGTTTCTCCCCTGTATGAATTCTTTGATGGGAAGTGAGACTGCTGCTGTGACTAAAGCTCTTTCCACATTCCACACACTGATAGGGTTTCTCCCCTGTATGAATTCTCTGATGGGAAGCGAGATAGGAGCTCTTCCTGAAGCTCTTTCCACATTCCACACACTGATAGCGTTTCTCGCCTGTATGAATTCTTTGATGGAAAGTGAGAGAGGAGCTCCTACTGAAGCTCTTTCCACATTCCACACACTGATAGGGTTTCTCCCCTGTATGAATTATTTGATGGAAAGTGAGAGAGGAGCTCCTACTGAAGCTCTTTCCACATTCCACACACTGATAGGGCTTCTCCCCTGTATGAATTATTTGATGGAAAGTGAGACCGGCGCTGTGACTGAACCTTTTTCCACATTCCACACACTGATACGGTTTCTCCCCTGTATGAATTCTCTGATGGGAAGTGAGATTGGAGTTACTATTGAAGCTCGTTCCACATTCCAAGCACTGATATGGTTTCTCCCCTGTATGAATTCTTTGATGGGAAGTGAGACTGCTGCTGTGACTAAAGCTCTTTCCACATTCCACACACTGATAGGGTTTCTCCCCTGTATGAATTCTCTGATGGGAAGCGAGATGGGAGCTCCTACTGAAGCTCTTTCCACATTCCACACACTGATAGCGTTTCTCGCCTGTATGAATTATTTGATGGAAAGTGAGAGAGGAGCTCCTACTGAAGCTCTTTCCACATTCCACACACTGATAGGGTTTCTCCCCTGTATGAATTCTTTGATGGAAAGTGAGAGAGGAGCTCCTACTGAAGCTCTTTCCACATTCCACACACTGATAGGGCTTCTCCCCTGTATGAATTATTTGATGGAAAGTGAGACTGGCGCTGTGACTGAACCTTTTTCCACATTCCACACACTGATACGGTTTCTCCCCTGTATGAATTCTCCGATGGGAAGTGAGATTGGAGTTACTACTGAATCTCTTTCCACATTCCAAGCACTGATATGGTTTCTCCCCTGTATAAATTCTCTTATGGGAAGTGAGTTTGGAGCTTTCAGTGAAGCTTTCTCCATATTCCACACTCTGATAGGGCTTCTCCCTAGTATGAGTTCTTTGATGGGAAGTGAGTTTGGAGCTCTCCCTGAAGCTCTTTCCACATTCCACACACTGATAGGGTTTCTCCCCTGTATGGATTCTGTGATGGTAAGTGAGAGAATAGCTATGATTGAAGCTCTTTCCACATTCCACACACTGATAGGGTTTCTCCCCTGTATGAATCCTTTGATGGGAAGTGAGTCTGGCGCTCTGACTGAAGCTTTTTCCACATTCCACACACAGATAGGGTTTCTCCCCTCTATGAATTCTTTGATGGGAAGTGAGAGAATAGCTCTGACTAAAGCTCTTTCCACATTCCACACACTGATAGGGTTTCTCCCCTGTATGAGTTCTTTGATGTCTAGTGAGTTTGGAGCTCTTACTGAAGCTCTTTCCACATTCCACACACTGATAGGGTTTCTCCCCTGTATGGATTCTTTGATGGTAAGTGAGAGAGGAGCTATGACTGAAGCTCTTTCCACATTCCGCACAATGATAGGGTTTCTTCCTAATGAGATTTCCTTGATGGGAAGTGGAATTGGAACTTTTTCCACTTTCAAGATATTTAAACAGCTTCTCCATTGTGGGGATTTTGTCATGGTCACCCTTGTTCTTAATTTCCAGTCCATCAATATCTGCAATGAAGAGTAATGGATTAGAGACTCAGGGAGAAATTAAGGAAGAATACTTGTTAACTCTGGTAACAGAGGAATAACACAAATGGGTTAGATGGATGGTTTTCTGAAGGGTTGGGTGCATTAATTAACGGGGATCAACCGACATCCTTAGGGGAACCTGTGATTCGATAAGCCTGGCTCTTCTCTCGAATGGATTTTCTTTGGCTCCATCATGGCATCCCTCCATTTCCAATGTCAGTCTTCTCTTTGGACAACCAAAGACTGACAGGAGGAAAAACTAAAACTGAAAACCTGACAGAAGCTACTTCAACTTCCCTAACAACTCTGAAGTTTACAGTCAAAAGGGTCTGGGGAGTTCAGACCAGCTGATCCTTGTTTAATAAGCTGCAACTGGAGGAAGAACATTCACAGAAAAAAAACAGTAATTTACTGTTAAAGGATTTTTTGGGTTGTGATATCTGGTGTTGTAGGGGGCGCTGTTGAGTTCTGTGAACATATATGAGGTTAGTCACATATGGAGTTTTGAATTTAGAAACAGATATTATGATCCCACTGGGAGCCTTACTGAGAGAGGTCACGATCCCACGAGTCTCCTCCATGACGTCCTTATGCAGAGCTCTCTGGTCAGGATCCAGCAACTCCCACTCCTCATCCGTGAAACAAACAGCAACGTCTTCAAAGCACACTGGACCCTAAAAGAAAAAGGGAAATGTCCTCCTCTGAAACAACAGTGTTGTTCATCACCACTCCTTGAGCTAGGACATTCTTCCACCCCTTGGCCTCTGTCCCCACAAGGCAGCTTCCCCTGACCTGATCTGGTTCCACAGCCGCTGCTTCCATTCTGTCCCCATTCATAGATGGATGAAGAGGTTTAGCCAGTATCACTGTGTCACCTGCAAGAGGAAAAAGGTAAGGGGGAGGCCCAGAGTGCCTTCTTGTCTCACAGGTGAATCAGTGCATCTAAACTACAGAGGGGCCTTTGAGAAAGTCTCGCCTGCTGAGTGCATTTGGATGTTTGGGTGCATTTCAGATGTTAGTTGTGCAGAAATATATCTTCCCGACCTCTGGGCTCTTAGCCCTAGCTATCTCCCCCAACAAAATATGAAAAGAACCCACAGATGAGTTGGAAAACCAACAGAATGAGACCTAACGGAGAAAAGACTACTTACCCAGCTGCCTCTCTCTGGTGTCCAACGGAGGCCTCTCTGCCTCAGAAGAAAGCTGGCCCATTTCTGCAAAGAGATCCTTTCCCTGAAAAAGAAACAAGGATTCAAAAGAGAGAATGGGGAGGATTAAAAAATGAATTACAGGGCCAACAGCTTCAAGGGTGACAGATCTCATTCCATGGACGTCTTCTGATACGGAAGGGGGGGAGCATGTCTTCTTCACCCTTCCGCTGGTCACCAGAGGGTCCGAGGCGATGACCTCAAGGGCACCCAGCCCCACATGGACCCCTCAGCCCCCACACCGTTGCACAAGCACCACACTTTACCCCAAGCCCCATAAATAAAGTGCCTTTCCTCTTTCCTACACTGATCCGCTATTATGGGCGAAATAAGCCCAAACTCTTATGCCTTCCCTCCCGCTCTATTTTACTATGGGTAGACCGTATAGGGTTATATTTCCTATCCTTTGAATGGGTGCGTTCTACCCAATCAGAACCATGCATTCGTCTTGCAGAGCTACCTCAGCGAGCTCCTGCACGCCTCATTTAACCTCTTGACAAGCTGCTGACGGCTCCCCGCTGGGAGAACAATGGAATCGAAACTTGTGAACTCATAAAATTGTCAAATCTTGCTACAATGTATCCATTTTGTTTCCGATCTCAATTGTCAATATAAAATGGGCTAAAATCTTTTAAAATTCATATAAAATCAACTGCAACACCAATTTTCTTGCTTTTGGTGCCAATCGGCTCAATTTCTCTAGGACTCCATGACACCTCCCCTCTCCTCCATAATCCCTCAAGCGAGGTGTCACGTACTCTCAGGAAGACCCTAATCCCGTCAAATCACTCTGCCAAGCCTTTCCTCTGGGCAATGCCAGGTGGCAGACTATGCATACATGGACCATTGTCTTCTCATCACTGGTACTCAGGATGTGCTTATCTGTGCATATCTCCAGCTCTGCATATTCCCCCCTCCCTCCTCCATATGTTAATCTGTGTAACCCAACCTCTTCCTAATGTATTCATGATGTAATCTGTGTAACCCAATCTCTCCTTAATGTATTCATGTTGTAACTGTGATGTATTTTGCACTGTATTCTGGGACATGGAGGGAAGTTTTAAAAGTTCATGCCACAAAGTTCTCGCGGTTCAATCTCGCCTTGAACCTGTTGCGCAATAAATTTGGATCTTCTGCAGCTTGCTCCTGTCTCCGGCTGAGCTCATTTTTTCCTCCGCAGGGACCCACGGATTTAGTCCGACGAGCTGGGTGGCAGAGCAGCCTCTCACCCAGATTTTACCGTAACACTTCCCAGGAAAAAAATATGAGCCATCAGTAGAGCATGATGGGATGTTATCTGTCCTGTTTGGAGCCCCTTGGGAGTATCCAGAGGAAAGTCTCTCTCACCTGCTTTCTCTCCTCTGCCTGACTCAGGAGGAAACCTTCGGCCAGGGCCACCGCCTGGGAACTGGTCTCCGCTCCACAGTCCCTCACCCAGCTCTCCATCTCCAGGGGAAGGACAGCCAGGAACTGCTCCAAGATCACCAGGTCCAGCATCTCAGCTTTCGTGTGCCTTTCTGGCTTCAGCCACTGATGGTCAAGGTGGTAGAGTCGGCTGCAAACCTCTCGGGGTCCTTTGGCCTCCTGGCAGCAGAACTGGTTCAACTGCTGGCTCTGCACCTCTGAGCGGAGGGTGTCCTCCTCACCCAGGATCTTCTGCACAGAGTTTTCCCAGAATCCCCCACTGCTCCCAGTTTGGATGTCATGGCCTCTTTCTGTTCCAGGGCCTGCTGAGTCTCGCTCATCCATCTGTGCTCTCAGGAAGCCTCTAAGAGATCAGAAGGAACCCTTTGGTCTTCTGCCAAGTTCTGTCTGTCTTAAGTAGAGGCGCTAGCAAATCCTACAAAGCAAATACATTCTTCAGTTACAAAAGTTGTCTAATATCAGAAGAAAAAGGTTCCCTGAGCAAGCATGGATGAGTCTTGGAGGGAACCAGGGCTGGACTGCACCACAGCCCAAACCATGAGCTATTTTATTTATTTAAATTTCTATAACACTTTATATTTTAAAGAAAATTCTCAAAGCGGTTTACAGCATATTAAATCTGTGGGGATAATTGGGGAGTTAGAAGAGGATATATGATTTAATGATATCCTTCCTAACATGCACTAGCTAGTTCCATATTCTAGTTCCATACATCCCCCTTTTTTAGATTACGCAGCGATCAGCTTGTTGCTGACTCATCTGAGTCTTCCTATTAAAGATTCCTTCCTGGTAAAATCCCTTCCAATCCCTTTTAAATGAATAAGCACAATAATCTGATTCATGTTAATATAAAAGTAGTTTACTCACAGATTCATTCAGATTGTTACATAACAACTAGAACTATTCCATAAAGAAGTTAGTCCCAAATGACTGCCATTAAGGAGTCACTTCCCCAAACACACAGCAACATACAAAATGGAGAAGACACACTGATCAGAACATGGAGGCCGTGTGCTCCTCCATGCTAGTACAACAGACTGCACCCTCTTCAAGTCTGTCCCAGCTCAGGAGGAAACAGGAAGTCTTCCCCTGAGTGGCAGAAAACATCCCCTAATGTGTCGTCCACTGTAGGAATGTTGTACTTGGCTGCAGTTTCACATCCTACAAAATCAATAAAACAAGCTGAAGAAAGTCAAATATATAGTCTATAGTCAAAGCAACATAGCAGAAAACAAATATTCTCTTAAAGATATCAAAATAAAACATTACAAAGGAGGTCAACTACAGAATACATATTTAACACAGCAGGGCTGGGTGAGTCTGGGCCTCACCCCTAGGCCAGGTGGAAAGGGCCTTTTTAGAAAGGAGAAGAAAGAGGAGGAGGAGGAGGAGGAAGAGGAGGAGGAGGAGGAAGAAGAAGAAGCAGCCTCTAGCTCTCCTAGAAGAAAGATTGCAATGCAAAATGTGGAGGCAACGGAAGGGATTTCTGGGAGATGAAGAAGCCTGGTTTCTTCTGCCTTCCAGTCAATGCATGAAGTCAGACCTGACTGACAAGGAAGTGACTTGTATCTTGTGGAAAATGGATGCTTGGCTCTAGTGGGGGTCCTCACTCGGGGGTCCTCAGGAGTTGCTCCCCCCCACCCCACTCCCTTGCTTCTGTCTCCTTTTCTTGCACTTGGACTCTCTGCCACTCTCAAGGCAGACTCCTGGGGTGGGGTCCCTTTTTCTTTGCTCTGAGGGCCAGGTACATATCTGGCCAACCCCCTGAGGGCCAAGTGGGCAGGGCCAAATACACCTCCCTTCAAATTTAGGAGGGTAATTTATTATGATTATTCTATTAGATGGCTTAACACACACACACAGCCATTGATGCCAAGGTCCCTGGAGGCTCAGTGAGTAGCAGCGCCCATTTCCAGCAACAATCCCTTTGGGCCAGAGAGGATGTGGTCCTGGGATGCCCTGCTCTGGGTGCGAGGGGATTGCTGCCGTGGCCTCCGTGGGGAGCTGCCCTGGGAGACACTGGGAAACTGGTCCCCAATGCAGCAGCCAGACTCAGGGCTGGGATTCCTCTCTTTGTTCCTGGCCTTTCTCTTCCACCTTTCCTTCCTTCCTTCCTCTCCGTTGTTCTTGGAGGGGGGGGCTAGTCCACCTCCTTGTCCAGCTTTGGAAAACCATTTGCACGTTTCCTCTGTTGTGCAATGAGGCTGAGTGATGTCACACAGAGTTAAACTCCCAGGGACTCCTTTGTTTGAAGAAGGGAGATTTTTTCTGAAAGGGGGGGGGGGCGGAGGGTCAAATGAGTTTGGGATCCTCTGATCTCCAGGAAGGAGAGTGTGGCAGACCTGGCCCCTCCCTGGCAGGACCCTCTCCTCCCTGACTTGGGGTCCCCCCCCCCCCCGGCTGAGCAGATCAGGCCCCTCCCCTGCTCTCAGCCCCTGGGTCCTTCCTCCTCTGGGTAGCAGGAGCATATGGGGGGGGTCTTTGCACCCCTGGGCCTCTCCTCCCTGACTTGGGGTCCCCCCAGGCGTCCTCCCCTGCTGCAGCCCTGGGACCCCCACCAGATCCCAGAGAGAGAGGAGACTCACCAGATCCCAGGAGGGGGCTGCGATTCGGCCCTTGCAGGAGAGACACAAAGCAAGGAAAGGACTGGGGAGGGAGGGGCCTTGGCTCTGGAGGACCTGCCCCCCCTTGCTTCCTGGCCTCTCTAGGAAGGCGGCTCGGTCCCCTTTAACCCTTGCCAAGCCCAGCGTGCCCATCTCTCCCCTCCGCGTTTTTCTTTCTTTATTCCACTTCCAGAGATGCTTTTTGGGGGACGCCCCCCCCCTTTCCTTTCCTTCTAGCGCAGTGATGGCGAACCTTTTAGAAACCGAGTCCCCAAACTGCAACCCCAAACCCAATTTAACCTGCGTATCTCATTTTTCCTGTGTTTTCACGTTTCTTCTTTATGACTGCTGTTGTAATAAATAATCCTTCATAAAAATTATTGCATTACATTCCTCATTAAATTATCTTTACGTTGATATATGATTTTATGGTATAACTCAGTGCTTTTTTTCTAAAAAAGAATGTTTAGTGGTACTCTCATTTTGACTCAAGAAAATCACCAATCGGGAGGAAAAAAATACACTTCAAATCTGGGAAAATAAATACAGTGAATTTCTTCTCTCATTAAATTCACAAAATGTTTAGGGGTATGCGTCCCCCTGCGTCCCCACAGGAAAAAAGCCTTATTATTACTCCAAAACAAAGTGGTGTCATGAGCCATCAAACCTCGGAAATACATTTTGTCCAGAAGGTTCCACAGATTTGGCCGCTAGTGCGCACTAAAGGGCTGTACTAAGAGACCCTCTCCCAATTTTTAATATGAGATAATAATGATTGTCTGCGTGTGCACCTAAAAATTAATATAAATAAATAAACCCAGCCAGATGGGTGGTGGTGTAGCAAGTAGTCAGGCCAGTCAAATGAAGAATTAAAGCAAGAAGGTTTTAATTGTTTGCCGGCAGCAAGCAATGGCACGGAGGAATAAGTTCCGTAGTCCGGCCCTTCCCAACAGGGGAGGCTTCCCTTTATACATTCTGGAATCAGGTCTTTATCCAATCAAACGTTACAGCATTACTCATACAGTGGTACCTCGGGTTAAGTACTTAATTCGTTCCGGAGGTCCTTTCTTAACCTGAAACTGTTTGAAATATACTCAGAGTCGCAAAGTGATTTCATGCTCTTTATTCAGCTCATAGTGGTGAGGAGGAATGAATGTCCCCTCAAAGTATCTGCTTTATATGCATTATTTACACAATGGGCTGCACATGATTGGCTAATTCTGGAATTCTACTGTAAGCCAATCAGGTTGTGGATTCACTTATATCTGGAGCATGATTGGGTGGTTCCTGCCAACCAATCAGACTGCTGCATTGTTCTAGGACCAATCAGACTGATGCATTCTGAATCCTATTGTTCTAGGACCAATCAGACTGCTGCGATTTGGATCCTATTGTTCTAGGACCAATCAGACTGCTGCAGTTTCGATCCTATTCAACTCAGTACATAACACCCCTCCCCTCTAAGTTCCAGTCCTGCCCGGGAGGTCACATTCATAGTCCTCGAGGTACGCCGGCGGCCTACGTGTGCGTTGCAGCCTGTGGTGTTCCCTGGTCCGGGGTTCAGGTTCTGGCTCGTGTTCCAAGGATGCTGGCTGTGATGGGCCTGTTTGGTCTGGCGCAACCGGCTCGCTCAGTCGTGGTTCTGGTTCCGGTGTCCTTTCGGCCTCGCGGGTCCTCTCTGTATTTACTGATTCTGCCTCTCCTGCTGGCCCCTCCTGCTCTATGGGCCTCACTGCCGCTCTGTTCCCTTGGGACTCCTCTGACCTTTCCTCCTCCTGGTTTTCTCCCGGGAATCGTCGCCGTATCTGGTCGCAGTGGCGGCGCCAGCATTGCCCCCCATCCGTTAGCACCTCGTATGACACGGGGCCAGTGACCCTGGTGACTGTGGCGGGTACCCATGCTGGGCCTGCCCCAAAATTCTTTGCGTACACTGGGTCCTGGGCCTCGAAGGTCCGGGGGTTCCTGCCTTCCCCCACCACTACCTCATCCTGAGCTCTATCGGGGTGAAGGCGGTCCAATCTGATTGCAAGGCGCCGACCCATTAGTAGTTCAGCGGGGCTCCGGCCAGTTGTTGAGCTGGGGGTGCTGTGCTGTGCTAGGAGGAATGTGGCAAGGCGGTACTCCCAATCCCCTTGCGTCATGCGGCGAAGGGTGTCCTTGGTGGTCCGCACCATGCGTTCTGCTTGGCCATTGGTGGCAGGGTGGAATGGCGCCGAACGGATGTGGCGGATGGCATTCTGCGCTGTGAAGGTTTGGAATTCTCCTGACGTGAATGCAGTCCCGTTGTCTGAGACGAGAGTGTCAGGGAGCCCGTGGGTTGCAAACAGCCTGCGTAGTACCCGGATGGCTGCGGATGTAGAAGTGGACGGTACCAGTGCGACTTCCAGCCATTTGGTGTAGGAGTCCACCACTATGAAGAATGTTTTCCCCTGAAAGGGGCCAGCGAAGTCCACATGCAGGCGTGACCATGGTGCTCGGGCGGACTCCCAGGACTGGACTGGGGCCCTTGGGGGATCTGGGCAGGATTCTTGGCAGGCCTGGCAGTGTTTGACCCAGGCCTCTATCGCTCCGTCGATCCCCGGCCACCACACATAACTCCTGGCCAGGGCCTTCATTCTTACTACCCCTGGGTGTGTCTCGTGTAGGGCTGTGAGGACCCTTTTGCGGAGGGGCTGGGGAACAACGACCCTGCTTCCCCATAACAGGCACCCCTTGTGGGCCGACAGTTCATGTTTGCGGGTTGTGTAGCCAGCGAATTCTGGCCCAGGGCTGTTGCTGGGCCATCCCCTCCACACCCAGTCCAGGACCCGGGAGATGACCCTGTCTTTCTTGGAATGGTGTGCAACTTCTTGTGCCTGAATGGGGCGGTCGGGAAGCAGCTCCAGGCTCATAACCTCTTGTGCAGGTGCTGGGTCGGGGCCTGTTTCCGGTAGTGGTAGCCTGCTGAGGGCGTCCGCATGGCCCATCGCCTTCCCAGGTCGGTGAATCAGTGCATACTGGTAGCTGGCAAGGAAAATTGACCACCTGAGGACGCGAGGAGACAGCACTTGGGGGGTCTGCTTTTCGGGGGCAAACAAGCCAAGCAACGGCTTGTGGTCAGTCACCACGGTGAAGGGCCGCCCATACAAGAAATCATGGAATTTTTTTACTCCCTTCACAATTGCCAGGCCCTCCTTGTCTATTTGTGAGTAGTTCCGTTCGGTTGCGCTGAGTGTCTGGGAAAAGTATGCTACTGGTACCTCTCTTCCATCCGGGAGTTGGTGTCCCAGGACAGCGCCAATGCCATACGGTGAGGCGTCACATGCTAGCACCACCGGCAGCCTCTCGTCGAAGTGTGCCAAGACCGAGTTTGAGACAAGCAAGTCCTTGACTGCCTGGAATGCAGCCTCCTGGCGCTGGCCCCACACCCAAGGGGCCCGCTTGTCCAGAAGTCTGTGTAGGGGCTCTGCTACCGCCGCTTTGTGGGGAAGGAAGGAATGGTAAAAGTTCAATAGTCCCAAGAAGGCCTGAAGTTCAGTCTTGTTCTTGGGCGCTGGGGCATCACAAATGGCCCGTACCTTGTCCCCAGTCGGGTGGACCCCTTCTGCGTCCACCATAAATCCCAGAAAGTCCACCTGAGGCACTCCTAGTAGACATTTTTCCCGCTTCACCTTGAGACCCGCCGTCTGGAAACGGTGCAGAACGGTGCGGAGGCGGTCCTCAAACTCCTCTGGTGTGGGCCCGGCAATCAACACATCATCGAAGAAGGGGGTGACGCCAGGAATTCCTTTAAGGAGAGAGTCCATTAGGTTCTGGAATATGCCTGGTGCCACGCTGACGCCGAATTGCAGCCGCTTTACCCTGAACGCTCCTCTGTGCGTCACAATCGTCTGTGCCTCTGCTGTGGCCTCATCTACTGGTAGCTGTTGATATGCTTGGGCCAAGTCCAACTTGCCAAAAATTTTCGACCCAGCCAGGGTGGCAAGGACATGGCTGACCACTGGCACTGGGTATGCATGGGCCGTGAGGGCCTTGTTTATGGTACATTTGTAGTCTGCGCAGATGCGGACTGAACCGTTAGGCTTGACGGGTGTGACGATTGGGGTTTCCCAGGGGGCATTAGGCACCGGCTCCAGCACTCCTTGCTCCACGAGCCGGTCCAATTCCTCTTCTATACGGGGTTTCAGGGCGAACGGGACCCGGCGGGCCTTGAGCCTGACTGGTCGTACTGCGGGGTCAAGCTGTAGAGCAATGGGGGGGCCCGTATACTGTCCCAATTTCCCATCAAAAACCCCCGGAAATTCCTTGCATATGGTGTCCACGTCCACTTGTAAGCTAGTGTTGTTCACCCCGGTGACGGCTAGCCCCAGTGGTCCAAACCATGCCAATCCCAGTAAGCTAATGTAGGGGCCCTTGACCACAAGCAAGTCCAGTTGCCGCGTCCGCCCTCGGTATTGCACCCTGAAGGTCCCCACCCCCATTGTGGGGACCTTACGTTTCTGGAAGTCCCGGAGGGTGAATGGGGCCGGCCTGAGTTTGGGACCCCCAGTAGGACACAGTTTCCTTAAGGTCCTTGCCGAGATTATGGATAGATTTGAACCCGTGTCAAGCTCCATGCGGCATGGGGCCCCCTCTATCTGTACCTCTACATAAATTTTCTCTACGTTGGGGTGGGGCAACTGGTATACCTGGAAGTCCGTGAGCTCCGTTGAGTTGCCTTGGTGCGTTGGGCCCCGGGACCTGGGGCTCTTGGATTGGTCATCTGATGCCTGGCGTCGGGTGGGCCGAGCCCGACACACCCGGGCGATGTGTCCCAATTTTCTGCACTGCCTGCACTCTGCGTTGCGGAAACGGCAGGTCCTCCTCTCGTGACTTTCTCCACAGCTTGCGCAGTTCCCTCCTTCTCGTCGAGGCAGCTTTAGTATGTGGGCTGCTTGAGTGCGCTGCTGTACTCGGTGCACCTCCTCCCTGTTGGATCCTGAGTCGTCGGTGAGGTCTTCGTGGTGGACCCTCGGTTGGGACGGCTGGCTCGGCCGTGCCTCTTGCGTCGACTTCTCAGCAACTTCCGTTGCCAGGGCCTCCTCCAGAGCGACCTGGAACGTTAGGTTCTTCTTAGCGTAGAGGCGTCGTTGCAGCTTCTCATCCCTCAGGCCACCGACGAGGCGGTCACGAAGCATGTTCTCCAGCTCTGAGAAGTTGCAGAACCGGGCGGCTTGGCGGAGAGAGGTCACAAACCCAGTTATGGTTTCCCCAGGGGCTTGCCGCTTTGCGTAGAAGGCATTTCGACGAGCCACCACTGAGGGCTGTGGCGAAAAGTGCCCCTTCAGCTGTTCCATTATTGTTTTGTATGGAACTGTAGCGACGTCTTCAGGCGCAAGGAGAGCCCGGGCGATTTCAAACGTCTCCTCTCCGCAGACGCTGAAGAATATTGCCCTCTTCTTGGCGTCTTCTTCATCGGTGACCCCTTTGGCTTCTAGGAGGAAGGTGAAACGAGAGGCGTACGCTTCCCAGTCTCCAGATGCTGGGTTGAACGGCGAGAAGCTGCTGTTGGTTGCCATTCTGAGTTCCTTGTGTCCCGGAGCTGAAGCCTAGATACACGGTGCGAGGCAGCGGTGCGGCAGGTGGCAGTGCTGCGGTGCGGTGTGTGGCAGTCAGCTCAGCGGGATCCCACCTTCGTCGCCAGTGAAATATACTCAGAGTCGCAAAGTGATTTCATGCTCTTTATTCAGCTCATAGTGGTGAGGAGGAATGAATGTCCCCTCAAAGTATCTGCTTTATATACATTATTTACACAATGGGCTGCACATGATTGGCTAATTCTGGAATTCTACTGTAAGCCAATCAGGTTGTGGATTCACTTATATCTGGAGCATGATTGGGTGGTTCCTGCCAACCAATCAGACTGCTGCATTGTTCTAGGACCAATCAGACTGATGCATTCTGAATCCTATTGTTCTAGGACCAATCAGACTGCTGCGATTTGGATCCTATTGTTCTAGGACCAATCAGACTGCTGCAGTTTCGATCCTATTCAACTCAGTACATAACACTGTTCTTAACCTGAAGCACCACGTTAGCTTATGGGGCCTCCCCCTGCCGCCACACGATTACTGTTCTCATACTGAAGTTCTTAACCCGAGGTAATATTTATGGGTTAGCAGAGTCTGTAACCTGAAGCATATGTAACCTGAGGTACCACTGTAGATACATTAGGTTCTGCCTAGAGACAGGGCCTGAGGAGTTGGACATGACCCTTCCCTGTCCTTATCAGCCCATCTCTGGGTGTCTCTGGGCAGTGGGTGTCTGAGTGTATGTACCGGATATGGGCCTGGCCTAGGTCAACCCAATGGCTGCCTTGCTTAACATTTTAACTCCCAAAACGCCTTCCCTGAGCACGTTGCCACAGTGGTGGTGGTTATATTTTGCCGTTTCTTCGGCTGCCCTTTGCTCACAGCCTCCAAGGAATGAATTCCTTCGTTGGCATGTCAACCCATCAGCCCCTTCGCTTACTGACCTGGGAGTCAAGCCCTGCTGAACTCAAGGCAGCTTACTCCCGAGTAGGAAACACAGACTGGCGAGCCCCTCGCTCGGGCAAGGAGGCTAAGGCCCTGCTGGGATTACAGTGTGCGTGCCCACAGAGAGGGCTCTAGGTTTACCACTTTGCCATTTCGTCAGCTCTCAGGAACACTTGACCAGGAGGCTAGCGGCTGCCAGAACCTCCGTTGCTCCAAAATAGAAAATCTTATTTATTTCAGTTATTCCATTTATACTCCACCTTTTTCTCCCCTAGGTCACCCCAGGGAGCTTCATGGCTGGGTGGGGATTCGAACCCTGGTCCCCCAGGTCACAGAGTCCAACACCCAAACCTTTACCCACCACTGAAATCCTTACATGATTTCAAGATTTCATTTTGGTATAGAAATATGTGGATTTCAGCATTAGCTGAAAAAATAACTTATAAATTACTTGCTGCCAAAGGCTCGGGTGACCCTGTACAAGTCCCATGATGTCTGGTGGGATTTTATCTTATATCTTACCAGCTGCACTGGCTCCTGGTGGAGTACAGGGTCAGGTTTAAGGTGCTGGTTCTGACCTTTAGAGCCCTATGCGGCCTAGGACCCTCGTACCAACGGGACTGCCTGTCCTGGTATGCCCCGTGGAGGACCTTATGGTCCATAAATAACAACATTTTGGAGGGCCACAAGGATGTTAGATTGGCCTCAACCAGGGCCAAGGCCTTTTCAGCACTGGCCCCGAACAGGTGGAACGCTCTGTCACGGGAGATCAGGGCCCTGAGGGATTTGACATATTTCCGCAGGGCCTGCAAGACGGAGTTGTTCCACCTGGCCTTTGGTCTGGACTCAGTCTGATCCTCCTCTTTCTTTTTTTGATGGAACCCCTTATATGGGATCCTGTATATACTAAATTTTCCCTCGGGCCTTTTTCTGGCCCCTATAGGACCAGCATGGATAGCTGACCCTGGTGAATATTTGATGTTTCATCCCCTTCTGGTCTTGATTTGTGAGTCGCCAGTAAAATAAGGCTGCATTTAAAGCTGTATTTTAAGCTATATTTTAATCAATTGGTTTGTTGCTTTTTTTAAACTGTATTTTACGTTTGGTGTTAGCCACCCTGAGCCCGTTCTTGGCCTGAGAGGGCGGGGTATAAATAAAAATCTTCTTCTTCTTTGTCTTCTTCTTCTTCTTCTTCTATGCAACAAATAAAGACACACAGAACTCACTCTCTGCAATGCAATCTGAAATTTGGGTTTCCTGAAGGTCCTAAGGACTTGGCCAACCTAATATTAAGTAAATAAGGTAAGCCAAAGGTTCTCTCCATATGAACCACCCTCTAGTCTCTGCTTCTCAATTTGTATTGTATTATTTTATGTAGTGTGACTTGCCATTGTTTTACTGATTACAGTTTAGAAATTATTTATTGTATCTATTGAGTGTGAAGGAGGTGAGGACAGGTGACCCGACCTAGGCCCGAAGTCACCCCAGGCCTCAAGACCAAATTTCCCCTTTCTCTCTTCTAAATATCCACAGCTTCAGCTTTGCTTTCTCACAAGATGCTGCTGCATAGGCAAAACGTTGTTTTATCAGTACGAGAAGGCTTCAAAAAGCTAATGAATAGACTCTATCAATGCCAAGAATAAGCAGGCCTGGGAACTTATCTCATCCAGGGGCAACCAATGTTGGACATGCTGAAACGCAAGGGCTCCTCAACCCCCTTGGCTTCTCATCCCCCTTTCCTGGGAAGGGCGCCAAGAGGAGCTTTCTGTTCATGCTCAGGGAAACTCCGGAGGAGGGGGAGAAGGGGAGGGAACTGGAGGGGAATCTATGCTCTGTGCAAATGGCTGTGAACTTGTGCTTGTTTGCGAAGTTATCACACTAGCTCCTTCTACCAGTCCCGGATGGTAGAAATAAAGCTTTTTCTCTGAAAATTATCCCTTGAGTGCCTGACTCCCATTTCCCTCTCCCCGGGTGCAATGCTCTTCCCACCCGAGGGCAAAGCCTGAAAAGTGGACTTCTGTTTAAACTTTTATATATTTCTATTATTATTTTATACTATACTAATAATTGTTGAATGTTACTTTTTGATGAAGGTTGCTTATTTTAAAGTTTTATTATCACATTTTTGTATGGCATTAGATTGTTATAAGATGTACATTTTTTGTTTCTTCAGCCTGTAAACCGCCTTGAGTATTGTAAGGTAGAAAGATGGTATACAAATTAAAAATGATGTTGATGAACCGCGTGGGACTTTGAGCTGCTTCCGGATCCAGCCGAGACTCAGGCAGACTCAGTGGCTGGAAGTGCCTTTGAGCAACTGCAGATGGTTCCACATTCCAGGACCGGAAGAGCCTGGCCTCACGCCTTCGTTTCTTCAAGGCTGGATGACCACAGTGCCCTCCTTGTGGGGCATCCCTTGCGCTTGGTCCAGAAGCTTCAGCCGGTGCAGAATGCTGCAGCACGATTGCTGTCAAAGCGAGGCCTTCTCGGCATATGACCCTTTGGCTCAGAGGGCATCACTGGTTGCCCATTGGCTACCAGGCCCAGTTCAAGGCCTTTCCATTATCATAGGGACCAGTTTACCCATGAGATCCCCTCCTTACCCCACAGGCAGACACTCGACCGCTTCAACCACAGGTGCCACGCAAGACCTCAATTGTTTAGTACGGCAGCACAGACCCTTTGGAACTCCCTGCCTCTTGAGGTCAAGCAGGCGCCTCCCTCCCACATTTTGGGGGAACCTGCTAAAAACATGCCTGTGCAGGTGCTTAGAAAGTTGGGGTGAATATTAGCATTTTAACTTTTTGCATGTTTTAAAGTACTGCTGTACATTTTTCATGATTTCAGTGTATCTTCTTGTAAACTGCCTTGAGTGTTGTTGTTTTTTTTACAATCAAGCGGTATATACATTTTATGAAATAAATAAATAATCACTAAACTTACTTTTTCAAAACATCCCCCAAAATGTTAGCATAATTGTAGTTACTAAAAACCAGACTTTCTCAATTTATTCAGATATACATAGGAGACTGGCTTCTCTCTCCTCAATATTTAGCTTTCACAAACTCAGCAACGGTAACAAAGTTGAATGCTGCAAAGTGGACCGTGAAGCCTCTTGCCTGATGTCAAGTGGCAGGGAGTTCCAAAGTATAATTGCTGCCACACCAAAAGATCAATCTTTAAATTTGGAGGTTCCTACAGGGCAGGGCTGGCAGGTTGCACAGTCAGTGGCCCAGTATTAGTGCTTTCTAAACAAAAGCATATCATTTCCTCTACCAGAAAAGTCTTTTATTCAGTCTCACCTGCTATCATGTGTGCTGAACACACAGAAACACATAGATAATATGAAATAACTGGGAGTTACAGACTCCAGATAACACGCAACACATGTAATCAGATTAATGAAAGAGTACATGATTTCCCCACCATTTTTAAAAAGCATTGTTTTTATTTCTCTTGGTACAGAAGATAACTTTTCAGAAAGCAATGGTTACAACAGTAAACAACAAATAACTTGTCCTCAGGGAATTGCAGACTTTCTGTTTGCCATGTGTAAAAGTTTCATTTGATTACTCTAAAAGATCACGCCACATCTTCCCATGAGTGCTAGGTGGATTCCGGCAACAGTCTTAACAATTTATATATTCAATAAATTTTGGCCACGTGTTATAAAAGGAATATAGATTGTGTTACCTCACCTTCTTAATTTCCCTTGGCAAACAAAATTTAAGGTACTGAAATTGTGGTGCCCAGAATTGAACACAGTATTCTGGAAACAAAATAAAAAAATTCCTTCCAGTAGCACCTGAGAGACCAACACATTTTGTTATTTGTATGAGCTTTCGTGTGCATGCACACTTCTTCAGATACCATTTTATTTTATTTCGCCTACGGCAGACCAACATGGTTACTTACCTGTAACTAGAACAGTATTCTGGGTGGGGCCTGACCAAGGCAGAAGAAAGTGGTGCTATTCCTGCCCTTGATCTGATTCTGCCTTCTGCCACATTGGCCTGTGCTCTGCTCCGTTTGGTGTCCTCCGCAAATGTGATGAGCATCCCCTCAGTTCCTTCATCCAAGTCATTTATAAAGACGCTGAACGACAACGGGCCCAGGACAGAACCCTGCAGCACCCCTCTTGTCACTTTTCCCCAGGAAGAGGAGGAACCATGAAGGAGTCCTCTTTGGGTTCGGTCAGTCAAATCCACCTAACAGTTACCTTGTTCAGCCTCATTTTACCAGCTTCCTCACATAAATATCACGGGGGACTTTGTCAAAAGCCTTACTGAAATCAAGATGCACTATTTCCACAGCAGTCACCTGAGGAACAGTCTGTAACTCCAGTCTGTAACTCCTGTCTGTTTATGTTGTGAATCACCGTGAAATCTTCAGATGATGGGCACATAAATTTTTGAAATGATGATAATAATAAGGATATTGTCAAGCTGGAACATGTGCAGATGAAGGCGACCAAGATGGTGTTATTATTATTTATGCATTTATTTATTATTTATCCATTTATTATTATTTATGCATTTATTTCATTTCTATTTCACCCTATAGCAGGGGTGCCAACTTGAATAAAATATAGGAGGGGTTTAGTAAGCCCCGCCTCGGTTAAACAGTCACAGGATGCGGTGCAAGCATGTCATTTGAATGGCTGTTCCTATGAACTGGGGGGTGGCCCCCTCACATATCTTATTGGGGGAATAAAGACCCCTCAGACTCTAAGAATTGGCTCTTATTCTCTACACCCACAGGTCACAGGAGGGTTACAACATAAAATCACACAATGAAAACACAAAACACACAGCCCACAACCTGTAACCCCCACCTCCCCACCACATTTTAAAAGGGCATTAGATGTCAATCAGCCAAAGGCCTGTTTAAAGTGGTGTGTTTTTCTCTAACGCTGAAAGCTGTATAATGAAGGGTTTTCCACTCTTCGTATGAATTCTTTGATGGGAACTGAGATTGGAG
The DNA here is from genome assembly GCF_965153285.1 of Podarcis tiliguerta. NCBI lineage: Eukaryota > Metazoa > Chordata > Lepidosauria > Squamata > Lacertidae > Podarcis > Podarcis tiliguerta. The sequence goes on along the minus strand of NC_139537.1, from coordinate 2,674,658 downwards.
CTATGATTGAAGCTCTTTCCACATTCAAAGCACTGATAGGGTTTTTCCCCTGTATGAATTCTCTGATGGGAACTGAGATTGGAGCTCTTCCTGAAGCTCTTTCCACATTCAAAGCACTGATAGGGTTTTTCCCCTGTATGAATTTTCTGATGGGAAGTGAGAGTGGAGCTATTAGTGAAGCTCTTTCCACATTCCACACACTGATAGGGTTTCTCCCCTGTATGAATTCTTTGATGGAAAGTGAGTTTGGAGCTCTGACTGAAGCTTTTTCCACATTCCACACACTGATAGGGTTTCTCCCCTGTATGAATTCTTTGATGGGAAGTGAGATGGGCTCTCTGACTGAAGCTTTTTCCACATTCCACACACTGATAGGGTTTCTCCCCTGTATGAATTCTTTTATGAGAAGTGAGACTGGAGCTCCGGCTGAAGCTCTTTCCACATTCCACACACTGGTAGGGTTTCTCCCCTGTATGAATTCTTTGATGGAAAGTGAGACCGGCGCTGTGACTGAAGCTTTTTCCACATTCCACACACTGATAGGGTTTCTCCCCTGTATGAATTCTTTGATGGAAAGTGAGACCGGCGCTGTGACTGAACCTTTTTCCACATTCCACACACTGATAGGGTTTCTCCCCTGTATGAATTCTCTGATGAGAAGCGAGAGAGAAGCTCCGGCTGAAGCTCTTTCCACATTCCACACACTGATAGGGCTTCTCCCCTGTATGAATTATTTGATGGAAAGTGAGACCGGCGCTGTGACTGAACCTTTTTCCACATTCCACACACTGATACGGTTTCTCCCCTGTATGAATTCTCTGATGGGAAGTGAGATTGGAGTTACTACTGAAGCTCTTTCCACATTCCAAGCACTTATATGGTTTCTCCCCTGTATAAATTCTCTTATGGGAAGTGAGTTTGGAGCTTTCAGTGAAGCTTTCTCCACATTCCGCACTCTGATAGGGCTTCTCCCTAGTATGAGTTCTTTGATGGGAAGTGAGTTTGGAGCTCTCCCTGAAGCTCTTTCCACATTCCACACACTGATAGGGTTTCTCCCCTGTATGGATTCTGTGATGGTAAGTGAGAGAGGAGCTATGATTGAAGCTCTTTCCACATTCCACACACTGATAGGGTTTCTCCCCTGTATGAATCCTTTGATGGGAAGTGAGTCTGGCGCTCTGACTGAAGCTTTTTCCACATTCCACACACTGATAGGGTTTCTCCCCTGTATGAATTCTTTGATGAGAAGTGAGATTGGAGCTCTGAATGAAGCTCTTTCCACATTCCACACACTGATAGGGTTTCTCCCCTGTATGAGTTCTTTGATGTCTAGTGAGTTTGGAGCTCTTACTGAAGCTCTTTCCACATTCCACACACTGATAGGGTTTCTCCCCTGTATGGATTCTTTGATGGTAAGTGAGAGAAGAGCTATGACTGAAGCTCTTTCCACATTCCGCACACTGATAGGGTTTCTTCCTAATGAGATTTCCTTGATGGGAAGTGGAATTGGAACTTTTTCCACTTTCAATATATTTAAACGGCTTCTCCATTGTGGGGATTTTGTCATGGTCACCCTTGTTCTTAATTTCCAGTCCATCAATATCTGCAATGAAGAGTAATGGATTAGAGACTCAGGGAGAAATTAAGGAAGAATACTTGTTAACTCTGGTAATAGAGGAATAACACAAGTGGGTTAGATGGATGGTTTTCTGAAGGGTTGGGTGCATTAATTAACGGGGATCAACCGACATCCTTAGGGGAACCTGTGATTCGATAAGCCTGGCTCTTCTCTCGAATGGATTTTCTTTGGCTCCATCATGGCATCCCTCCATTTCCAATGTCAGTCTTCTCTTTGGACAACCAAAGACCGAGAGGAGGAGAAACTGAAACTGAAAACCTGACAGAAGCTACTTCAACTTCCCTAACAACTCTGAAGTTTACAGTCAAAAGGGTCTGGGGAGTTCAGACCAGCTGATCCTTGTTTAATAAGCTGCAACTGGAGGAAGAACATTCACAGAAAAAAACAGTAATTTACTGTTAAAGGATTTTTTGGGTTGTGATATCTGGTGTTGTAGGGGGCGCTGTTGAGTTCTGTGAACATATATGAGGTTAGTCACATATGGAGTTTTGAATTTAGAAACAGATATTATGATCCCACTGGGAGCCTTACTGAGAGAGGTCACGATCCCACGAGTCTCCTCCATGACGTCCTTATGCAGAGCTCTCTGGTCAGGATCCAGCAACTCCCACTCCTCATCCGTGAAACAAACAGCAACGTCTTCAAAGCACACTGGACCCTAAAAGAAAAAGGGAAATGTCCTCCTCTGAGACAACACTGTTGTTCATCACCACTCCTTGAGCTAGGACATTCTTCCACCCCTTGGCCTCTGTCCCCACAAGGCAGCTTCCCCTGACCTGATCTGGTTCCACAGCCTCTGCTTCCATTCTGTCCCCATTCAGAGATGGATGAAGAGGTTTAGCCAGTATCACTGTGTCACCTGCAAGAGGAAAAAGGTAAGGGGGAGGCCCAGAGTGCCTTCTTGTCTCACAGGTGAATCAGTGCATCTAAACTACAGAGGGGCCTTTGAGAAAGTCTCGCCTGCTGAGTGCATTTGGATGTTTGGGTGCATTTCAGATGTTAGTTGTGCAGAAATATATCTTCCCGACCTCTGGGCTCTTAGCCCTAGCTATCTCCCCCAACAAAATATGAAAAACCAACAGAATGAGACCTAACGGAGAAAAGACTACTTACCCAGCTGCCTCTCTCTGGTGTCCAACGGAGGCCTCTCTGCCTCAGAAGAAAGCTGGCCCATTTCTGCAAAGAGATCCTTTCCCTGAAAAAGAAACAAGGATTCAAAAGAGAGAATGGGGAGGATTAAAAAATGAATGACAGGGCCAACAGCTTCAAGGGTGACAGATCTCATTCCATGGACGTCTTCTGATACGGAAGGGGGGGAGCATGTCTTCTTCACCCTTCCGCTGGTCACCAGAGGGTCCGAGGCGATGACCTCAAGGGCACCCAGCCCCACATGGACCCCTCAGCCCCCACACCGTTGCACAAGCACCACACTTTACCCCAAGCCCCATAAATAAAGTGCCTTTCCTCTTTCCTACACTGATCCGCTATTATGGGCGAAATAAGCCCAAACTCTTATGCCTTCCCTCCCGCTCTATTTTACTATGGGTAGACCGTATAGAGTTATATTTCCTATCCTTTGAATGGGTGCGTTCTACCCAATCAGAACCATGCATTCGTCTTGCAGAGCTACCTCAGCGAGCTCCTGCACGCCTCATTTAACCTCTTGACAAGCTGCTGACGGCTCCCCGCTGGGAGAACAATGGAATCGAAACTTGTGAACTCATAAAATTGTCAAATCTTGCTACAATGTATCCATTTTGTTTCCGATCTCAATTGTCAATATAAAATGGGCTAAAATCTTTTAAAATTCATATAAAATCAACTGCAACACCAATTTTCTTGCTTTTGGTGCCAATCGGCTCAATTTCTCTAGGACTCCATGACACCTCCCCTGTCCTCCATAATCCCTCAAGCGAGGTGTCACGTACTCTCAGGAAGACCCTAATCCCGTCAAATCACTCTGCCAAGCCTTTCCTCTGGGCAATGCCAGGTGGCAGACTATGCATACATGGACCATTGTCTTCTCATCACTGGTACTCAGGATGTGCTTATCTGTGCATATCTCCAGCTCTGCATATTCCCCCCTCCCTCCTCCATATGTTAATCTGTGTAACCCAACCTCTTCCTAATGTATTCATGATGTAATCTGTGTAACCCAATCTCTCCTTAATGTATTCATGTTGTAACTGTGATGTATTTTGCACTGTATTCTGGGACATGGAGGGAAGTTTTAAAAGTTCATGCCACAAAGTTCTCGCGGTTCAATCTCGCCTTGAACCTGTTGCGCTATAAATTTGGATCTTCTGCAGCTTGCTCCTGTCTCTGGCTGAGCTCATTTTTTCCTCCGCAGGGACCCACGGATTTAGTCCGACGAGCTGGGTGGCAGAGCAGCCTCGCACCCAGATTTTACCGTAACACTTCCCAGGAAAAAAATATGAGCCATCAGTAGAGCATGATGGGATGTTATCTGTCCTGTTTGGAGCCCCTTGGGAGTATCCAGAGGAAAGTCTCTCTCACCTGCTTTCTCTCCTCTGCCTGACTCAGGAGGAAACCTTCGGCCAGGGCCACCGCCTGGGAACTGGTCTCCGCTCCACAGTCCCTCACCCAGCTCTCCATCTCCAGGGGAAGGACAGCCAGGAACTGCTCCAAGATCACCAGGTCCAGCATCTCAGCTTTCGTGTGCCTTTCTGGCTTCAGCCACTGATGGTCAAGGTGGTAGAGTCGGCTGCAAACCTCTCGGGGTCCTTTGGCCTCCTGGCAGCAGAACTGCCTCAACTGCTGGCTCTGCACCTCTGAGCGGAGGGTGTCCTCCTCACCCAGGATCTTCTGCACAGAGTTTTCCCAGAATCCCCCACTGCTCCCAGTTTGGATGTCATGGCCTCTTTCTGTTCCAGGGCCTGCTGAGTCTCGCTCATCCATCTGTGCTCTCAGGAAGCCTCTAAGAGATCGGAAGGAACCCTTTGGTCTTCTGCCAAGTTCTGTTTGTCTTAAGTAGAGGCGCTAGCAAATCCTACAAAGCAAATACATTCTTCAGTTACAAAAGTTGTCTAATATCAGAAGAAAAAGGTTCCCTGAGCAAGCATGGATGAGTCTTGGAGGGAACCAGGGCTGGACTGCACCACAGCCCAAACCATGAGCTATTTTATTTATTTAAATTTCTGTAACACTTTATATTTTAAAGAAAATTCTCAAAGCGGTTTACAGCATATTAAATCTGTGGGGATAATTGGGGAGTTAGAAGAGGATATATGATTTAATGATATCCTTCCTAACATGCACTAGCTAGTTCCATATTCTAGTTCCATACATCCCCCTTTTTTAGATTATGCAGCGATCAGCTTGTTGCTGACTCATCTGAGTCTTACTATTAAAGATTCCTTCCTGGTAAAATCCCTTCCAATCCCTTTTAAATGAATAAGCACAATAATCTGATTCATGTTAATATAAAAGTAATTTACTCACAGATTCATTCAGATTGTTACATAACAACTAGAACTATTCCATAAAGAAGTTAGTCCCAAATGACTGCCACTAAGGAGTCACTTCCCCAAACACACAGCAACATACAAAATGGAGAAGACACACTGATCAGAACATGGAGGCCGTGTGCTCCTCCATGCTAGTACAACAGACTGCAGCCTCTTCAAGTCACATGTAGTGGAAGTCTGTCCCAGCTCAGGAGGAAACAGGAGGCCTTCTCCTGAGTGGTAGAAAACATCCCCTAATGTGTCCACTGTAGGAATGTTGTACTTGACTCCAGTTTCACATTCCACAAAATCAATAAAAGAGAAATAAAACAAGCTAAAGAAAGCCAAATATATAGTCTATAGTCAAAGCAACATAACAGAAAACAAATATTCTCTTAAAGATATCAAAATAAAACATTACAAAGGAGGTCAACTACAGAATACACTCGCTCATCCATCTGTGCTCTCAGGAAGCCTCTAAGAGATCGGAAGGAACCCTTTGGTCTTCTGCCAAGTTCTGTTTGTCTTAAGTAGAGCCGCTAGCAAATCCTACAAAGCAAATACATTCTTCAGTTACAAAAGTTGTCTAATATCAGGAGAAGAAAAAGGTTCCCTGAGCAAGCATGGATGAGTCTTGGAGGGAACCAGGGCTGGACTGCACCACAGCCCAAACCATGAGCTATTTTATTTATTTAAATTTCTATAACACTTTATATTTTAAAGAAAATTCTCAAAGCGGTTTACAGCATATTAAATCTGTGGGGATAATTGGGGAGTTAGAAGAAGATATATTATTGAATGATATCCTTCCTAACATGCACTAGCAAGTTCCATATTCTAGCAGAGTTCCATACATCCCCATTTTTTAGATTACGCAGCGATCAGCTTGTTGCTGACTCATCTGAGTCTTACTATTAAAGATTCCTTCCTGGTAAAATCCCTTCCAATCCCTCTTAAATGAATAAGCACAATAATCTGATTCACGTTAATATAAAAGTAGTTTACTCACAGATTCATTCAGATTGTTACATAACAACTAGAACTATTCCATAAAGAAGTTAGTCCCAAATGACTGCCATTAAGGAGTCACTTCCCCAAACACACAGCAACATACAAAATGGAGAAGACACACTGATCAGAACATGGAGGCCGTGTGCTCCTCCATGCTAATACAACAGACTGCAGCCTCTTCAAGTCTGTCCCAGCTCAGGAGGAAACAGGAAGTCCTCCCCTGAGTGGCAGAAAACATCCCCTAATGTGTCGTCCACTGTAGGAATGTTGTACTTGGCTGCAGTTTCACATCCTACAAAATCAATAAAACAAGCTGAAGAAAGTCAAGTATATAGTCTATAGTCAAAGCAACATAGCAGAAAACAAATATTCTCTTAAAGATATCAAAATAAAACATTACAAAGGAGGTCAACTACAGAATACATATTTAACACAGCAGGGCTGGATGAGTCTGGGCCTCACCCCTAGGCCAGGTGGAAAGGGCCTTTTTAGAAAGGAGAAGAAAGAGGAGGAGGAGGAGGAGGAGGAGGAGGAGGAGGAGGAGGAGGAAGAAGAAGCAGCCTCTAGCTCTCCTAGAAGGAAGATTGCAATGCAGAATGTGGAGGCAACGGAAGGGATTTCTGGGAGATGAATCAGCCTGGTTTCTCCTGCCTTCCAGTCAATGCATGAAGTCAGAACTGACTGACAAGGAAGTGATTTGAATCTTGTGGAAAATGGATGCTTGGCTCTAGTGGGGGTCCTCACTCGGGGGTCCTCAGGAGTTGCTCCCCCCCATCCTCACTCCCCTGCTTCTGTCTCCTTTTCAGGAGCACTTGGACTCTCTGCCGCTCTCAAGACAGACTCCTGGGGTGGGGTCCCTTTTTCTTTGCTCTGAGGGCCAGGAATGTATCTGGCCAACCCCCTGAGGGCCAAGTGGGCAGGGCCAAAGACACCTCCCTTGACATATAAGCGGGAAATTTTTTATTCTTATTCTTATTATTAACACACAGAGAGACACTGATGCCAAGGTCCCTGGAGGCTCAGTGAGTAGCAGCGCCCATTTCCAGCAACAATCCCTTTGGGACAGAGAGGATGTGGTCCTGGGATGCCATGCTCTGGGTGCGAGGGGATTGCTGCAGTGGCCTCCGTGGGGAGCTGCCCTGGGAGACACTGGGAAACTGGTCCCCAATGCAGCAGCCAGACTATGGGCTGGGATCCCTCTCTTTATTTTTCTGGCCTTTCTCTCCCACCTTTTTTTTGGGGGGGGGGCCCTAGTCCACCTCCTCGTCCAGCTTTGGAAAACCATTTGCACATGTTTCCTCTGTTGTGCAATGAGGCTGAGCGATGTCACACAGAGTTAAAGTCCCAGGGACTCCTTTGTTTGAAGAAGGGAGATTTTTTCTGAAGGGGGTGGCGGAGGGCCTAATGATATCCAGGAAGAAGAGCGTGGCAGACCTGGCCCCTCCCTGGCAGGACCCGCTCCTCCCTGACTTGGGATCCCCCCCCTGCAGGAGCAGATCAGGCCCCCCAGGCCCCCTCCCCTGCTGCAGCCCTGGGACCCACCCCCACCCCCGTCTCCCCACTGCACCCTCTGGGGGAAGAGAGAGGAGACTCACCAGATCCCGGGAGGGGACAGCGATTCGGCCCTTGCAGCAGAGACACAAAGCAACACCCCCCCCTTCCTTGCAGGAAAGGACTGGGGAGGGAGGGAGGGAGGGGCCTTGGCTCTGGAGGACCTGCCCCCCCTTGCTTCCTGTCCTCTCTAGGAAGGCAGCTTGGTTCCCTTTAACCCTTGCCAAGCCGAGTCCCTCCAGCTCAGCCCTCTCTCGCTTGGCAGATCCTCAGATTCCTATTATTCCTTATGGCTTAATGCACAGATGCCCAGATATCCTTTTGGGGGTGAGGCTCTTGGCTGGACTCTGAGCATCTCCCTCCCTTGGCCAGAAACCAGAGGAAGAGCCTGCAGGGAAAAGGGCTTTGCAGGAGGCAAGGAAGCTCCTCCTAGAATTCAGGAGTGGAGAGAGAGGAGGGGATCCCAGGGTCATCTAGTCCAACCCCAGCAATGCAGGAATCTCAGCTAAAGCATCCATGGCAGATGGCCGTCCGATCTCTCCTGGGAAACCTCCAAGGAAGGAGAGTCCACCGCCTCCCAAGGGAGACCTTTCCCCTGCCCAACTGCTCTTAGATGTCCCTCAAGGCAGCGGGTCCTGAGTTCTAGCCCTGCTGAAACCATTGCACTGGCCACCAAGGAGGAACCAAGCAAAGTTCAAAATAAATAAATCCTATTCTCATCATAAATGAGTAATACTTTCCTATGCATGCTTATTATGCTAATATACAAAAGTATGCCATTTCCCTTTCCAGAAATGCTGAATTGCTAATTCAATGGACTAAAAATGGATGGCTGTTGTTATTATTTTTTACATTGATATACCGCCCTTCATCAAGAGATCTCAGGGATATTTAAAACATTTTGTTGTTCTTATTGTTTAGTCGTTTAGTCGTGTCCGACTCCTCGTGACCCCCTGGACCAGAGCATGCCAGGCACTCCTGTCTTCCACTGCCTCCCGCAGTCTGGTCAAGCTCATGCTGGTAGTTTTGAGAACACTGTCCAACCATCTCGTCCTCTGTCATCCCCTTCTCCTTGTGCCCTCCATCTTTCCCAACATCAGGGTCTTTTCCAGGGAGTCTTCTCATGAGGTGGCCAAATATTGGAGCCTCAGCTTCACGATCTGTCCTTCCAGTGAGCACTCAGGGTTGATTTCCTTCAGAATGGAGAGGTTTGATCTTCTTGCAGTCCATGGGACTCTCAAGAGTCTCCTCCAGCACCAGAATTCAAAAGCATCCATTCTTCAGAGATCAGCCTTCTTTATGGTCCAGCTTTCACTTCCATACATCATTACTGGGAAAACCATAGCTTTAACTATACGGACCTTTGTTGGCAAGGTGATGTCTCTGCTTTTTAATATGCTGTCTAGGTTTGCCATCGCCTTTCTCCCAAGGAGCAGGCGTCTGTTAATTTCGTGGCTGCTGTCACCATCTGCAGTGATCATGGAGCCCAAGAAAGTAAAATCTCTCACTGCCTCCATTTCCTCCCCTTCTATTTGCCAGGAGGTGATGGGACCAGTGGCCATGATCTTCGTTTTTTTGATGTTGAGCTTCAGACCATATTTTGCGCTCTCCTCTTTCACCCTCATTAGAAGGTTCTTTAATTCCTCCTCACTTTCTGCCATCAAGGTTGTGTCATCGGCATATCTGAGGTTGTTGATATTTCTTCCGGCAATCTTAATTCCGGCTAGGGATGCATCCAGCCCAGCCTTTCGCATGATGAATTCTGCATATAAGTTAAGTAAGCAGGGAGACAATACACAGCCTTCTATTTAAAACATAGAAGACATGAAAAGTAGACAAATGACACATCACCTCTCCAGATTCTGATACCAACTACCATGTTCTTCCCTTGGCTCATTGTGTGGCCTTGTGGGACAGAGCCATCTCTCTGGTTCCCTCTGTTAGGATATTTCCATTCCACCTTAAAAGGGAGCAGGATGTTTGTGTCACAGCCTGCGTATTTCCTGTTCACAGGATGTTTCTGTTGTGTCTATGCTTTCGCCGAAGCAGGCAGTCATGTTTTCTTTGTTCTGACCAACGCTGAATAAACTTAAATAATGCTCTCCTATGTGCATCTTTCGCTGTGTGAATTCTGTTGATAGAGCGTGCATCAGCTCTGGAATGTGGCAAGCTATATCTGGAGCTCGTGTCGCTAATTGCTGATACTGTATCTACGGGAGATTGATGGATCGCAACGGAGACAACGTGGAGTCATGATGGACTTTGTCTCCCTGGCAGTATCCCAACACCCTCCTCCATCATTTATGCAAGTTCCCTCTGCTGCTACTGCCACCACATGGAGATGGCATTTTTCCAGCCTCTCTCAAACAATGAACACAATGTTATTTTTTCCTCTTTCTTGAAATTTCCTGTCTATTTTAGTCTGATCAGACCCAACTTCACGGCCTCTTAGAAGAATTTTCTCTCCTTTGGAAACATGGAAGACATCTTCAGAAAATTAAGCACGCTTGCATTTAAAGGTAGGCAGCAGCTTCTGAATTTAGAATTAAAGTTTCCAAAGCCAATTTTAAACATGCGGGGGTGGGGGTGGGGGTGGACTTTAAAACTCCAAAACCTATGGCAAAAGTTTTCTTAACATTTCTAAGACTTAGGGTGGAAATCCTATTCACTCCTGAGTTTCATTGAGGTTGCTCTCTCACACACAAGAACAAGAGCAAATATTTCCCGTTTTCTTCATCCCAGTATTGGAGTTAGTGTGCTCATTCTTTCGGTTCCCTCTTTATACTTTTACTACGAGTGGCGTGGAGGGGTTACACCAGCAACTGAGAAAGCTCCCTAGGAGCCTTCTTACTCGCAAGAGGCTGCTTGGTCCACTTCAAAGCATTCACACTTGTATGAACCAACCCGGACCCTACCATCGTCATCCTAGACCAGGCTTGTCCAAAGTCCATCCCGGGGGCCTAATCTGGCCCACCGGTCTGTTTAAGCCAGCTGCTGTGGCAGTTTATTTCCTGGGGTAAAATCCCCCAAAAAAGCTCAACAACTTCAATGCTAAAAAGAAGGTCAATGATTTGGGTCGGCCATCATGCATGTTCACTTCATCAATTCTGGCCCTCTTTGAACAAAGTTTGTACACCCCTGTCATAGACCCTTCTTTGTGTGCCTCCTCCATGAGAGCAGGCCTTTTCTGCAGCGGCTCCCAATTTGGGGAATGTTCTTCCCAGGAAGGCTCACTGGAGGCCTTCATTACATGGTGTTATAGGGGGACCCCTAAACCTTGAAATTAATAAATAGTAGGAATTTGATATTTGGAGTCCTGGAGGGAAGACTGGGGGCCAGTGGAAAAATACAGGCTAAGCTTCCTTTCCAAGCCTGGGCCTCATCTGGGATAGTGGTGTTAACATTTCAAAAGATCTTGATGGCCCATCTGAGAACCTGGTCCTGGGTCCTGGTCCATTGACAGAGCTTGCCATGGTGATGGGTGTACACAAATTAATAATAATAATAATAATAATAATAATAATAATAATAATACCATCACCATTGGCCATGGTGTCCTCCGTCTGAGTTCGGGGTGGGTGACGCCGCTTTGTGGTGCTCCTGGTCCTTTGTGGATGAGCATCTCCACAGGGTGATGCTTGGAAAGTGCCCTTTGACCCATGGAGCCTTCAATATGGGGTTCCTTGGGGTTTGATTTTATCCCCTAGGAAACATGAAACCACTAGGTGGGCTTATCCAGAGATCTGGGGCACGTTGTCAGCAATTTGCTGGTGACACTCAGTTCTCCTTCCCCTTGACATCTGCAGGTCAGGCAGTCAATGCTCTGGAGCAGTGTTTTGCCTCGATAATGGACTGGATAAGAGCCAACAAATTGAAGTGGCGACCTTTGTAGGTCAAGAATTCATCTTGTCAGAGAAGAGAGAGAGAGGGTGGTTTTATGTATTAATTCAAGATTAGACCCAAGAAAGGATTCTTGAGGTGGAAGACACGATAGCTGAGACAAAAATGATAGTGGTTGGTGTCATGTGACAAGCAGTGTCATGTGAGAGCAGAAGCAGCAAAGCAGGCTGGGAAGTGCTGGGACTGCACAACCATTCGGGCCTACTAAAGTTATTCAGGCCTAACTGCTAACTGCGGAGTCGCTCTGACATGTGACTCATTCTCCTTATAAGTAGCAGCCTTTTTCTCTCTGTGTTCTCAGGAAGATTTCAGTCAGAGTCAGTCTTCCTCAGTTGTGAGCAGAGTCAGTATGTCATCTCAGTCAAACTGTTTGGAACCATGTTGCTTACGAAGAAGTTTACTTTAACTCAGTAAAGCTCCTATTCTTTCACTGAAAAACTCTGCATTATTAATTTACGCTGCACGACAGTTGGAATTTATGCCTCAAATGAAAAAAAGTGGATTTTGTAAAGAAGCTTGAAAAATAACTGGTTGAAAAATATGATGGGAAAATAATGTTAATGGTAGACTCCAATGGAATTTTATCGGAGACTTCCGGCAAAGCACTCTCACAATCAGGTTGGGGAAAAGTGCTCCTGCTGGATCGAGCGCCTCCCGATGGCAGCAAGGGAAGGGAAGCACGGGGAGAAGTGACTGCTCCCAAAAAGGTCTGAGAGGACACTTTAGACCACAAAGGGCACCAAACTGCACAAAAAGCTTCAAGCACAAGAGTAGAAGAAGGACTGGAGATCCTCAGCGCAAAAAAACAGGCCAACCTTGCAGCAAGACACCCCAAGGACTGAAGTGTGTAGTGTTGAACTCTCTGTTTTATAAGAGCAGCCGGACCCTGCATCTCAAATAAATAAAATAAGATTCAGACTAAAAAGGAGCTCAAACTAAAAACTCCAAGCTCATGGATGCAGAGGTTATACATTTTTATTAAGAAATCTCGGCCGAAAGTTTAAAAAAATTTACTTACCAGAGATCTGCAGCGACACAATCTATCTAATTGCAATTAAAGAGCTTTACATCAAAGTAAAAAGTGAGGCTTAGCCTCCTGGCTCCTGCATACTAGCTGAAATATTGATGTCGAAGTGAGTAAAACAGATCAGCAAAGTTTAAAAACTGACATAAATCTCTTTTAACGCTGAGATGAAGAGCGGGGCGGGGGATCACTAGATCCCTTCCCCCCAATCCTGGTGCTTGGCTCCATGGAGAATCACTCTGAGCAAAGCCACAGAGAAGGCAAAAGTATTAAAATAGTAAGCAGAACCCAACGGAACCCAAGGGAGCTATAAAGACCTGGCTGAACGTTGTGAACGGCAAAGAAGGGAGCAGGGCCATCTTACACATATCTGGTGCCATGGTGCAAAGCTTCCTCCGGTACCCCCCCCCCCCCATTTTCCTGGCTCTAGAGAGGACGGCGCTGCCGGTGGGGCCGGAGGAAGTGGGCAGCGGCTGGAGGGTGGCTCCTCCAGTGGGGAAGAGGCAGAGGCTGGATGCGTCACCTCCCGGCACAGCTGGCTGCTTTGTGCCGTGGGGGCCATGGCAGACAGAGGCTCCGGGCACGGCGCTGCTTTGACGTGTCATGGTGGAGGCAGGTGTTGTAAATAAAAATATGCCCTTTTCCCGTATGGGATATCCAAGAGCCCATATAGAGTCCTTACATAGGTTCCCTATTGGTAGGAGAAAATAACCGAGGCCAACCAGAGAATATTGAGAAGCAAAGCAGCTAGTAAGCCTGATCTTTACTGATCTGTTGCAACAGGGTGTTCCCCTCACACGCAGGAAAGGAGGCGGACCCACAAAAATGCTGTGCAAGGGCTTATAAAGACTTTTGAAATCCCCATCTTGTAGATCAAGACCACCCCCAGAAACATTATACATACATCACAGAAGGGGTGTAACCTAAGACATTTGCTCAGTTTAGGAATCAAAATGGTTCCCGGTTGGTCTTCCTGTGTTGATCTATGTATGTGCGGTTATGAACATTACCATATACAGTGGTGCCTCGCAAGACGAAAAGAATCCGTTCCGTGAGTCTCTTCGTCTAGTGGTTTTTTCATCCTGCGAAGCAAGCCCATTAGCGGATTAGTGCTATTAGCGGTTTAGCGGCTATTAGCGGCTATTAAAGGCTTAAGGGATTAGCGGATTAGCTGCTAAAAGGCTATTAGTGTCTTAGATCAGCTGATAAGCGGCTTAGATCAGCTGTTGAGCGGCTTAGCGAACAGCTCTTAAGCGGCTTAGGGGCTGGGGAAAAAGGCTGGGAGGGGAAAAAAACCCCCAGGAATCGCAAGACATTTTCGTTTTGTGAAGCAAGCCCATAGCAAATTCGTTTTGCGAAGCACCTCCAAAACGGAAAACCCTTTCGTCTAGCGGGTTTTCCGTCTTGCGAGGCATTCGTCTTGCGGGGCACCACTGTATCTAAGACCATAAAATTCCTATCACACAGGAGAGGGTGGCAGGTGATGGTGGAAGGTGCCACATCCAGCCTCCGCCTCTTCCCTGGCGTGCTGCAGAACTTGGTGCCCTGTGCCACTAGCCTCTATGGGTAAGAAGCCCCTGGAAGGGGGAGGAAAAGAAGAAAAAGACAGGAGAAATGAAAGCATTGAGGAATTGAAGAGAGGGTGGCAAAATGGCGATGACTATAAAGAAAAGAGGAATCATCCATCATCCTTAGCCTGTTTAAAATGGAACCATAGACAAAATAATAGAAGGGTCTGCAGCTCTGACTGCAGTGACACCTAGTGGTGGGGGATGTAAATGCTCTAAATATTATATCCTGCAGTCAACCGGAAGCCGCACCTCAGTTGCCCAACATTTGGGAAGCTGAAGGGGCTTCCGGAATGGATTACGTTCAACAACCAATGTTTGACTGCAATGATAATAATATTTTACTCTTTTAATGATAATAAATAATTATAAAATTATTTATTTATACAACAACAACTGCAGTACGGATTGGGAAAATAAGTAGTGTAACTGATCTGGGGGAAACATTTTCCTGGGTTTATGCATAATGTAGAAGGCTGAATGGGAGGAGTTCTGGAATGCCTGACATCACAAGGGAGGAGGTTCTTAGCCAGTGGGAGGACGAAACACCCTTAAGAAGAAATTAGAGGAAAGATTGTTACATGACAACACCAAGGTATCCAAACAGAAAAAGGTCTGGAGGGTGGAACACTTTCCTTATGAGCTGTGATATTTGCAGGGTCTCATTCCAGGGCCCAAAGGGCACTAAGAGGGAAAATGATCAGGAGCTTTTATAAAGTACTGTACAGATGGTTTTTCTCTTTTAAATACTGTACTAGAACTGTGGGTCAGCCAATGAAACTGACTGGTGGTACATTCTAGGGCTGTGTACAGGTGCTGTCTTGCCAGCGCCCCCTAATGGCTGTTTGGCCAATAGCAACCACCAGACAATCTAGAGGTTCTTAGATTCCACTGGACGGAGGACTGACAGACTCTTAGGTAGAGACAAGCGTTTATTAATTGGTAAACATTAGCAAAGAAATTGATCAGCACTGTAGAATAAGAGTCTAATATAAAGCCAACAGCAACTGGAATAAACTACAGAGCTAGCAATATAACCAATAAGCAAAAAGATCTTAGGCGTCAATAATCATAATACAGATAGAATAGGTAGAGTTCTTCATGTCTCCCCAGCTGATGGAGATTTGGAAGGTTTATCTGGGACACTTCAGACTGGCAGACGGTTGCTCTCTTCACATTCTGGAATGGAGCATAGAACAATATATCACGATCTCCCTGTCTCCTTAAGCTGCTGTCCCTTATCTAGTCCATAGTGAAGGTCTCATGCCAAGCTAGCAAGAGATGTAATTCATGCTGTCATTACATTCCCATCCTTTGATGTAATTACGTTCCCATCCTGCACAGTCCCAATCACCCCACACTGCCAGAGGGAAAGGCGCAGGCCCCATCCCACCCCCAAGGCCGTGGAAGAGGGGCTGAACGCGGGGGGCCCAGCAGGCTGCTCCGGGGGCCTGAGTCAGGCCACACCACCCACCCGGCCCCAACCTGGCCCGTAGCTGTCAACTTTCCCTTTTCCTTGTGAGGAATCCTATTCTGAATAAGGGAATTTCCCTTAAAAAAAGGGAAAAGTTGACAGCTATGTCCTGGCTCTGATGCCGGGAAGGAGGTGCGGGCCGCGGCAAGGCCTAAGCAGGCCCCACCACGGCCCCAATCCCCTGCCCATCCCTGGGGGGGGCATGAAGGTGAGGAACACTTACCTCACCAAGAGCGCAGTCCAGCGATGCATCCAGGAGGAAAAAAACAAAGTGAGCCTGGGCTGAAGAGCACCGGCCTTTTCCTGGCCCTCACCCCACCCCCAACTGGGGCCCATTGTCCTGCTGAGATGGGGGCAGGGTGACAGTCAACCTGCAGCAAGGTGGGTGGCACCTGGCAGGTAAGCCTCACGCTGTGTCGCAAACCCCGCCCACCTCCTGGAGGGGGTGTGAGCAGAAATCACGTTCCCATCCTTTCACTTCTTCTCAAACAGCCACATTCCTTATATTAAAGCTACAGCTACACTGCAAATCAGAAGCACCACATTCTGTTTTCTTCCCTGGTGCCCTGCTCTGATTCAGGGGCCCAGTTTGCCAGTCCAGATCCAGATCCAGATCCAGAAAATGCAAGTCTTTGCAATTCCATTTGCTGGCTCAGATGGCTTCAAAGCGGAATTCGACAACAGGCCTCTTCGTTCTCTTCGCATCAGGTGTCAGGCTGGGTCTTGGCAGACTTGGGGAGCCTGTGTAACAGCTTCCTCTCTGCTTCTTTTCCAGTTCCAACTCATGGTCTTCATTCAATTGGATTTCTATGCATCTTACGGAGCCTGGATCTGGTACTCCATCTTTTCTGATGATCAGCAGGTAGTTCTATAATTAAATGTATATACCTTCCATCAAAGGGACGCAGGTGGCGCAGTGGGTTAAACCACAGAGCCTAGGACTTGCCGATCTGAAGGTCAGCGGTTTGAATCCCCGCGACGGGGTGAGCTCCTGTTGCTTGGTCCCTGCTCCTGCCAACCTTGCAGTTTGAAAGCACGTCAAAGTGCAAGTAGATAAATAGGTACTGCTCCTGCAGGAAGGTAAACGACATTTCCATATGCTGCTCTGGTTCGCCAGAAGCGGCTTAATCATTCTGGCCACATGACCCGAAAGCTGTACGCCGGCTCCCTCGGCCAATAAAGCGAGATGAGCGCCGCAACCCCAGAGTTGTTTGTGACTGGACCTAATGGTCAGGGGTCCCTTTACCTTTACCATCCATCAAGGGTGGTGACCCCCCAGATGTTATTGGTCTACAACTCCCATCGTCCTCAACCATTGACCACGATGTCTGTGATGCAGGGAGTTGGCACCCAGGAAGATAGGAAGACCTCATAGATCCCACAAGATCTATTAAATGGTGAACATCTCAATGGAGTCCTGCAAACGAGATGTCCAGGAGTTTAGAGAGGAATAGGATGCAAAATGAGAATGTGCTATATTACCTAAAACAATTTTCAAAAATGCATTGGAATCCATATAGAGCATTTCTTTTGGTTCAAAACTGAGATTGATCTAGCAAAAGAAAAAGAAAGATCTTTCAGTTATATTGGACTCAACAACCTCTTTACGGGAAAGGATGGTCTAATACTGATAGACCTAATGTGCTCCTAGTGTTATTCTCCAATTGTTCTTGTCTTGTTCTTACTCAGACAAAACCAAGAGGATGGGGAAGCTAGCGCTTGCAAAGCGTGGAGTGTCCAGAAGGAACCTAGCGTCCAGAAAGCGTAAAGCAAAAGCAAATGAAACTGGTGGTCTGTATAAAGCACAGTCACATGGGCTGAGGTTTCTCATAAAGTAGAGGAATGCGCGGGAAAGGGAAGTTGATGGGGAGACGGGCAGGGAGTGGAGCCGGAGTGCCGAGAAAAGCCCACACAGCTCTTTGGGTGCCAGAGGTCCACTAAGCCCCATAGAAACCCCAGGGGTGAGCCTACGCTTTGCTGCTGGCTGCTGTGTTCCTTTCGTGTGTGCAGTCAGGAATGGCTGTACAATTAGGCAGAGTGAGGCAGTTGCCTCAGGTAGCAGGTCTGGGGTGGGTAGAGATGTGTAGACCACACAAGCTGCACTGCACCTCCTCAGTTAGTCTGCTGCCTTATTAGCAACATTGAGATAAGAGCCAATGGCCAGCCCAGCCCAGCTTCTGTATGTGGGATTACATGTTTGAAGGGAGCATCTTGTCATTTGTCTGGGGGGCAGAAAGTAGTGTCAAAGGCTCCTGTCTTCTGATCCAGACATTGGTCAGAAAAGTTTCCTCAAGCAGCAAGGCATCTTGACTTGCTTCCTCCACCTGCTTTTATCCTCCCAAGTGCCCACCCCCTGAACAGTTGAGTATCTCTGGCTGGTGGCTTCCACAGCACATGGAAACCCTTTTTCCTGGAGTGTCAATGGTATGTTGGCTATTGATGGCTAAAGCAGAATTTTCTTTCTTCAAGCATCTGCTATTCAGGACTTGGTTACATTCTTCAAATCTCCAATGGGTGAAAGATTGATCGTACTTGAGATTTTCATCTTTACTGTCATGACACTGATGGTTTTCATTCTGTGTAAGTACACAATTGGCATATGGTTGTGGGCTTTGCTTCAATGCCAATAGCATTTCCAAAAAGAGATGGCAGGATCCACCTTCCATTTACTCCTTTCATCTCTCTTTGATTTTAGGGGGGGGGAGTTACAGCTGTCACCCAGTGAGAGCAATGGCACTGTTTTGTTGAGAGCCAGTGTGGTGTAGTGGTTAAGAGCGGTAGATTCGGGTGAACCAGGTTCGTGTCTCCGCTTCTCCAGACCTTGGGCTAGTCATGCTTCTCTGAAGTCTCTCAGCCCCACTCACCTCACAGAGTGTTTGTTGTGGGGGAGGAAGGGAAAGGAGAATGTTAGCCGCTTTGAGACTCCTGAAGGGGAGTGAAAGTCGGGATATCAAATCCAAACTCTTCTTCTTCTTCAATCTCTTCTTTGTTCTCCCTGAATAAGTGAGTCCCAGCACTTGGAACAGAAGCACAGCCTAACACAAGTCCCTGGGACACCCTGGACAATTCCCTTTCCCAGCTTGCAATTCTCTCCTCCTTTCCCAACTAAATCTCATTTGCTGTGGGAGAGCCCCCATTTCTGGTCCTCGCCAGCCTGCCTTCTGCTAGGGCTCCAGTCTCTTCAAGGAAAGTGTTTGGGGAAAACAGGCTGCAAAGGATAAGGCCATGGCTAATGTGGCTGGATCCATAGCCTACCTAAATATTGAGATATATGCAGGGCTTTTTTCAGCCGGAATTCATCAGGACTCAGTTACGGCCCCTCTCAGGTGGGTGATGTCTCCATTCTAAGAGAACAAGGGAGGCATTAATGGCGAGTTTGAGTGCCTCTTTTTCTAGAAAAATAGCACTGGATAGATGAACACATGGCCTATTTGCCTAGTGAATTCGTTTTTTAAGGGCACTCCAAAGTAAGCAACGCTTGGGGTGAGGAAGTCAAATGATCCAAGAATTTGCATATTTTAAGCATACGGCAGAGCAGGAGGCAGCCTGGCAAAGGCAAGTCTGTAGGACAAAGAGGACAGGTGTATCTAGACACCAAAAATCTAAAGCTCTCTAAGGAAGGCCAACTATCTGGTGAAGAAGTAGCAGGCTAAATGGAAACAGGACTTCAGACCACCAGGGCAGCTTAAATCAAGGCATGGGAACCCTCAATCTAAGGGCTGAGAGCAGAAAATATTAATAGAAGTCATTTTCATGTTTTTGTTGATTTGATTTTTTATTTGCCCTTCTCCCTAAGGACCCGGGGCACGTTATAAGTCGGCAATTTAAATTCTATATTAATAGCAGTTTGAAACCAAGTATCCCCTTCCCCAGCTTATCAGATTAGTGTGCCAGGACACAATTTCTTCATTTCTTTTCTACCTCCCTCCTTCTTAGATCGGAAGGAACTGAAAAAGAGAGAGGAGCTTCAAGTGGCAATGGATATGATACGAACTGTTGTTGTTGGGGCTGATCCAATCTACGAAGACAAGGATGGTAAGCATGTTATATGCACATCCACACTTTTGCTGTAACTCGTTTAAATTAAACAGACTTCAATTCCTGTAGTTAGATTTGGGGTTCATATTGCTTGAGCAATGCATATGTTCAATGAAATTCATCACGCAACAGAGTTCATCACTTTTTCATTGATCAGCAGGAAGAAAAGCAGACGGTTGTGATTCTCACATCTCCCCACTAGAAATGCTGTCCTCCGCCATCACACTGTAACTCACAATGTTTGTGCTAGTGCAAGATTTTAGCACTAGCACAAGGGAACGTTCCCCCCACTTCTCCCTGCATGCCAGCACCAAAGCTGCTCTCCGGGGGGGGGGGGGGCTTTGGAACAGATTGGAGGGAAGGGGGCTGAAGATCGCATTGCACAAGGGAAAATCCTTGCACTGACATCACATCCCACATCATAAAAAGAGTTTCAGTGCCTCTCTTTTCTTAGATCTCACAAAGCATAATTGAAAACTGCAAAGTATTCTTTGCATATTTGGCTTTCCTGTGGAATTCAAGGCAGAATTGGTTTGTGACCCTGTGATTCCCAGCAGAAAAGGGGGACATAGGAGGGGAACATCAGAGATACTTCATGAGCCACTTTTAATATGAGAACAGGATAGTGGATTTCATGGGTCTTTGGTCTGATCCAGCTGCAGGATCTTCAGAGGCTTTTCGTTGGTGATCTCAGCCACAGAGAATCAACTCTGCCCTTATATTCATACGAAATCCACCCTGGAGCTCAGCTTCTTGTCTCAGGCTTGAGTGTTTTTAAGTGTTTGGAAATGGCTTCCTGATATTTGCAGATTGTTATTTCAGATACTCCTGCCTTAAACGGTTTCAAATCTTTTAGACTTAGAAATACTTGCTGCAGCTCAAAACATATCGGAGGAAATGCAGTATTTTGCCAACTTAAATGATCAACTGCAAAAAGAAATTGGTAAGCTACCCTACGATGCTGGGAAATTGTAGCGCAGTGGGAACCTGCCCTGATTCTGCACCAGCTGAAAGCCCCTCCTCTAGCTGAAAACTCTTAGAGCCAGAGCAGAGTGCTGCCCTCCTTCGCATCCAGCCACCCTAGGGAAACATCAGAGATATTCAGATCAGCTCTCCTGGACTGTCAAAATGCTTTGCAAACAAGTCACAGAAAGCTGCTCTCGGTTCTGTCATCTCTTTTGGGCCAGACTCTAGCAGGCCCTGCACTACCCGGGAAAGCTCTGCTGGATGGCACAATGGAGGAAGCAAAGCAAGCCTTCTTTGTAGCCTTCACTGCCACTTGGTAGGCTCGATGATGAGCCCTCACCAGTGGTCGATTGCATTCAACCAGATGTTTCCTCCACTCGCGTAAAAGCCATCTCCCAGCATCTTTCTTCGCCCTAAGCTCTGCAGTATACCAGGGGGCCAAACAGGCTGCATGAAGCAGGAATGGGCACTCAGGGCCAATCATGTCAATGGCCCAAGCCAAGGCAGAGGGCCCTCTGGGTAGTTGCACCCAGTGGCATAGCGTGGGGGGTGCGGGGGGGGGGCGGCCGCACCGGGCGCAACATCTGGGGGGGCGCGCTCTCACTCGCAGCTCTCTGCCCCTACCTGGCTCACTCACTCTCTCTCACTTCAGTGCTGGCTGTGCGAATCCGATCTGAGCCGCCGGGTCGCCGCCCACTGTGGAGGGGAGGGGGCCAGGCGTGTGGTGCGGTGCGGAGCAGAGAGAGAGCGAGGGACTATCTGGGGGAGGGACAGTGCAGCGGGGGGGGGGCGAATTACTTGCCTTGCCCCGGGTTAGGGGGCGCAAATTACTTGCCTTGCCCCGGGTGCTGACAACCCACGCTACGCCACTGGTTGCACCCGCCCTGTGGAACGCCCTCCCACCAGATGTCAAGGGGAAAAACAACTATCTGACTTTCAGAAGACATTTGAAGGCAGCCTTGTTCAGGGAAGGTTTTAATGGTTGGTGTCCGATTCTGTTTTAATTTGTTGGAAGCTGCCCAGAGTGGCTGGGGGAAACCCAATCTGATGGGCAGCATATAAATAAAGTATTATTATTATTATTATTATTATTATTATTATTATTATTATTAGGTTGTTCCAGAGCTTGGCCAAAGTTCGGCAGGAGCACCAAAATCCCCCAGAGCCATTTTGGAAGTCCACTGGATCCATCCTGTCAGCTCAGGCAGGGAGACTGCTGGGCAGCAAACTGGATGGTAAACCAGCAGACTCCCTCCTCTGTCCCAGTTGCCCAGTGCCAGCAACACACACCCTAGGTTCCCCTCCCCCCTCCCCAAGTGGACAGAGAGCCTGGAGAGAGAAAGAGAATTTTGATAAACCACAGCTACTTCCCCTCCCCAACCTTCAAATCTGCCCTGATGCTGCCCTGAGTATCCAGATTTTTAACAAATAGGCGAGGCCCCAGAGGTTCAGATAAGGCCTGTGAGGGGACGTACATCTTTTGTCTATTCCCTCAAATAAAAGCTTCTTGACTGCGTTCCTTTTCCAGCTCTCCCCACCGAGATATTTACTGCAGCACCAGCATGGGTTGAAGCGTTAATGTTGTTCTTGTTTTCATCTTTCTGAGCTTCCTAGATGAATATATGTTATCACGTGGCCACAGGAATGAACTTAACAAAAATAACTGGAATCTGCACAGACAAACAAGGTGGTCCCCATTAAATTCCCTATTTCCCCCCTCTACTTCCTCCATACACGGCTTGACTCAAAGATACCCTTCTTGAAAACTTGAACACTGGCTGGGTCATATATGAAAGGACCTTCTATTGGTTTTCTATTGAGATAGGCTCATGGACGGATGCCCAAAAAAATTGTGAGCAGGAGGGCGCCAGGCTCATTTCCGTGGAAACAAGGGAAGAACAGGTGAGCATCATCACTATCCATTCAAGAAGCTCCAATCCCTCTGTATGCAGCCAAGACAGCAACTCCATCAGTCAAGCCAAGGGGTGGGTGGGGCAGGGAGCAGCTGCTACCATCTGGACTCACTGAGGTTTCTTGGAGCTGCTGAGCTCTAATAGTCAGGAAGGAGGTCTTGAAGGAGGTGAAGGAGGAGGTACCTGAGGGGCATCTATCCCTTGGCTTGCTGGTAAATTCTTCCTCTACTCTGTGAGATGTACTGAGTGCTTAGAAAGAAGGCTTCGCTCACCACCCTAACCCTCTGGCATGAGAGTGTCATGGAGATGACTCTAGAGGAGCTTGCAAGGTGTATCCCTCTCCCAGCACTCTCTTAGCCCTGGTAGAGGAGCCACTGGGCTGCTACACGGCACAGACATGGGTGAGACTCCATCATCATGCCATCAAGTATCCCACAAGCAGACTGATTCCAGTGTCAAACATGGCGGCAGAAATTGGAGTATTTGCCACACAGGTGACTGTCCTGCTAGGTGGTTCCAAGACCAACTGTTCTATGGCACAGTCATTTACAGCATTTGGAAATTTTAACTCTGTGTCATGACTGGAAGACATATGTAGCTAGTCTCGGTGAGGGCAGGTGAAGTTACCCTTCCCTACAATATTTCCTCTTTGGGATGCTTCCTTGCTTCCATCATCATCATAATTGTGATCAGGGGGACAATCCCACATCCACTGGACGAAATTATTCTCGGTGATGGGAATACTATGTATAGTTTTGATCGCTGCTTCCTCAATATATGTGGATTGGACCTTCAAATGTGACACCTGCTGCTTTTAAAATGTGCTTGTTTTATGCATGTTGAATTTATGTCAAGGGCTATAGTCTCCTAGAGAAAAGGACATTGTCTTAAAAGATTTTATTTGTTCTTTCTGCACCCCTTCCCTAGTATTTTATAAACAAGCAAGTAGAAAGACATCAAAAGTTTTTTTGGATTGGAGTCTTTAAAGACAAGGGAAAGAAATGGTCGTGGCTGTCGGGAATGGAGGCTGCCGTCCAGTAAGTTTCCGAAGAAACATTTGTTAATGGCGTGCATTCCAAAAAGTTGCGGGTTCTGTGTACATAACTGATCTGTTCACCCTCCAAATATATTTTGCCATGCCCTTTTCTCTGCTACCAAAGATCTGCCTATGTGCTCCTCCACATCATTGTCCAGGTGAGCAACTGCTTCTTCTCACAAGGTTGGAGTGAATGTGGTGATTCAGAAGATGGTGAGGGCATTCTTTTCAATGGTTTGTGCTGCTTAGCTCAGCTGCAAAAGGACTTGCAGGAACCTAAACTGAGCAACACTCTCTGTAGGAAAATATTTCTACAGTTGTCTGCTAAACAGTCTGAATAACTAGCAATCTCAGAACTAAAATAATAGGAGCAGAGGAGTCAAGTGTGTGAGAGAGCGTAGTTCACGTCACTCTCTTGGATAGAATCATAGACGCATAGAAATTTAGGGTTGGATAAGACCCCAAGGGTCATCTAGTCCAACCCCTGCAAAGCAGGAATCACTGACAGATCCGCAATAGTTTTGGGTTGTTTAAGACAGTTCATGGTTCCCTTTAAGTACCTTACAGTTATTTTCAACCCGTGTTGATGGATTGACAAGGTCAGAGTAAGATCTCACGCATCCACAGCTTGGTAGTAGAACAGTGAGCTGGTCTGGCATTTATTACCAAGACTGAATTAACAGAGGGTCGCTTTTACCTGGAACAAAATCCAGTGGCATTCATCTCCATTGATGCACCCAATACTAATCACTTAACCTTTTTGGCAAAGGTATTGAGTAAAGTTCACAAACGGCCATTGGAGTTGGATAATACCAGCTGGGAACTTAAACCCTGTATGCCAGTGGTTCCCAGTTAGCTAAGTAGTACAGACCCCTTCTTCTTCAGAAGCCAAGACCCATGGGCCCCTTTACCTTTGAACATTTGGATATCTCTTTGGCAGTTTTTGTTATGTGAATGGTGTAATGGAGCCGCTGGGTGGGTGGTCCTTGGACCTCCAATTGGTGAATCACTGCTGTGATGTGAACTTAGACTTGATCAAAGGGCAGATCCAACCCAAGCATCTCATGGGAGTAAAAGAACACCTACTACACCATCATTACTAATATCAATTGAATAGATTCATGGAGAGTTAAAAATGGGGGAGTTATAGAATACATTTACCACAGAATTTTAGTGTTCTGTAGTGGGACTTTTAGTGTTTTAGTTCTGTAATGGGAAGACAGGAGTGCCTGGCTTGCTCTGGTCCATGGGGTCACGAAGAGTTGGACACGACTAAATGACTAAACAACAACAGTGGGACTTGATTCAATATACAATGGACACTGGAGAATGCAAGGCCTTACTAGAAGTGACAATAAGCATGGGGCTACCAACTATGGATAATTGATTAGAGTAAATATATATATATGAGAGAGAAATCATATCATTCCAACCATCTCTAGAATGGCTTTGTGGTTATAGATTATATTTTGTATTTCAGTTGTAGACTTAGCTATTTTTGTTTCTGTATAGCGTCATTGCCATCCTTTTGCATAAGGTGGGTGATAGATGTGAGAGGAGGTGGATTATGGCAGATGCACATCTAACAAAGTTTTTATTTGCTCAGAACAATCACTACTGTGCTAGCTTTGCTACGAGAGAGTAAGGATCTCTCAGCACCCAAAACGGTTCACAGCAGATCTGAGGAGGATGTGGGTGCAGATGGAGAGGAGAGAGGGGCGGTTCTGTTGCAGAAATGGAAATCCTGGCTATAGCAGAAGTACTGCATGGGATACTACACAAAATTGTTAAATAAAGTGACTGCAAGTTCTTGTGTGTACCACTGAGCCTCCCACAGTGACACCCTCAATTATTTTTTGTAGTTTCCTATGAGGAATCACGTCATTTCAGAAGAAAATAGTCTTGACGCACAGTTGTGGTTCTTTTGTTCTTTTACGTGGTTAGAATTCTAAAATCTGGGGAGAAAAATCCATCACGATTGTGGGTGGATGTGAAGAGAGAAAGAGCTGAACATCTTTTTAATGGTAGAAGACATGGGGAGCGGGTGAGGAAGTAGACATCCAATCTTGATTGATCAGTCCTGCTTTTCTTTTCTTTTCAGCTACTGGAATTACTATGAGCCAAATTATGAAGCGAACCATGACTGTGTTGCAGTGTCCTATGAGTGCTACTATGGAAAATGCTGGATGGCATTCGAATGTGATCTACAAATACACTATATTTGTAAGAAGGTGCCTAATGATGCTTGGCTCTAAGAAGACACCTTAAGATGAACGTAACTGGATCCCATGATCACCACACAAAACCAAAACCAAGAGATCACCCCACGGTTTTAATGCACAATCCACACCCTGCCACCTTGATTATGGGACTCTCTGGCATCAACCCTCAACACACATCAAAAAGACCTTAATCTGCAAGCTCAAACATAGATGGCTACGAAAATAAAGAATGGAAGGGTCCAGTCATGGCCTGTTTTTTGTTTAATGTCTTTATTTGCAATGTATGCCAGTATTTGTTTCCTTACTCTGTGTGTTGATGCCCCATTGCCCCTTCTGATCTCCATGGTCGCTACCTTACAAGGCACATAAGGACAACCATGCATGCCAAGCAATGAGAATGGGGGCCAGCCAGCGCCTGTGTCACAGTCTGGTTCACGGGCGACCAAAGTCCCGGCAGGGGATGTCGGGACCGGGGGCAAGATGGTGGGGTGGGAGCAGGAACGGGGGTCCAGAAGCCAGGAGTCAGGAAGCCAAGGGTCAGGAAGCAAGGAGTCACGAAGTCAGAGGTCTGAGGATCAAGAAGCAAGAAATCGAGAAGCCAAGAGTCTGAGGGTCAGAGAACCAAGAGTCAAGAAGCCAAGGCTCAGGAAGCAAGAAGCCAAATGCAGCAAGGCAGGAAGCGTGTTGCTGTGGCAAAGAGCCGAAGGGAAATGCTGACCTTATATCTCTTCCCGGCTCTTGCCACCAAGTGTTGTGAGTTACCAGTCGGCCTCACCTGTGTGGCTGCACCTTGCCTCTTCAGAACAAACTTGGGAAGGCCCCAGTCCTGCAAAGTCCTATTGGTCACAGGGCTTGGCTCCTGCACGCACACCTGACAGCCTGGTGTCCCCTTCTAGCAGGCTAATCACAAACACAATTTTGGCTTCATCATTGGGACATTCCGGTGCTCTTACTCAATAATCATAATCATAATCATAAATTTTTATTTATATCCTGCCCTCCCCAGCCAAAGCTGGGCTCAGAGTGGCTAACAATAGTAAAATAATTCAGCATTCTAAAATCAATTCATTCTAAAATCAGTTCAAATCAAATTGATGGCAACCAATCAGCTAGAGTTCTGTGAAGAATTACCAAAGGAGGGGGTCAGGCTGTCCCCTGACCAAAGGCCTGGTGGAACAGCTCCATCTTGCAGGCCCTGCGGAAAGATGCCAAGTCACGCAGGGCCCTAGTCTCTTGTGACAGAGCGTTCCACCAGTTCGGGGCCACAGCCGAAAAAGCCCTGGCTGTAGTTGAGGCCAGCCTAACCTCTCTGTGGCCTGGGACCTCCAAGGTGTTTTTGTTTGAAGACCGTAAGGTCCTCCGTGGGACGTATCAGGAGAGGCGATCCCGTAGGTAGAAGGGTCCTAGGCCATATAGGGCTTTAAAGGTTAAAACCAGCACCTTGAACCTGATTCTGTACTGGGCAACAAACACATTGAACTGCTCTTGGTTTCTTCAGAACCTGGGAAGGGGCAAGACTGGGGTCCACACCAGTGTAGGCACAGCACTGGCAACATGTGGCGCTGCTTTCATGGCATTCATGGTGGCAGGGGCGCCAACTTGAATAAAATATTACCTGCTCCACACACATCATTTGAATGGCAATGCCCATCAAATATTTGGTGGCCCTCTCAAGTATTTTATTGGGTGTGGGCCAAGGGACCTCTGCCCCTAGGAGTTAGCTCCTTTGTACAATAGCCGTCAGCTGAGTTAAATAACATTAGATTCTGCTGTTCTGAATCACACCTTTACAAGAATCACACCTTTACAAGAATCACACCTTTACAAGATAGTGGTGGAGGAGGGGGGAGTGAGGGAGCAGCCTGCAGAGACCTCCCTGGAAAGTTTGGCAGATCCTCCTTCTCCAAGGGCTCGTCAGTCACTCCGCCTTCAGGAACAGAGAATGTAGAGGAGTGTGATTCCCGGGACCTTCTGTAGGCACTCAGGATGTTGTTGGGGATGGAAGAGGTGGTCTTCAGAGCAGGCAACATCTCCTTTGCATGGAGACCTGGATTCTTTGTCTTGCAACCAGAAGACTGATACAAACTTGCTTGTTCTTCTTGTCTTCGGTGCTGCCAGGGGAGGAGAGGCTTCTCCACTCCTGACATTCATTGACAAAAGGATATCATTGTCATGGCTTGGGTCTCTCCCACCGACGCCAGACAACTCCGCCAGTCAATTATTTCAGATTTATTGCTCAAAGAAACCAAAACATGACGGAGCTCAGCTACTCAGCGTCATTCCCCAAGGAAGCAGTTGCTGGGACTGAGCTCCACCCCCGTTTTCCTCCAGCAGGAAAACCCCCACCGTCCTTTCCTTTTCGGGCCTCTTGCAAAGTCTCAAGAGCCTACAAGTTTTTGGAGAGGCTACTGCCTGTCTTTCTCTGTCTGATTCACTGCTTGAGCTGCCTAATCTGTTCCCTCTGTCTGCCAGCGTTCCCGCTTCCTGTCAGCGAAGGGACATAGCTGACAATCATCTTGGTACTATATATTTATACTTGGTAGTATATATGATACTTGTGTCTTTGCTGAGCAGGCATGCTAACAATCCTACAGTTAAGGATCGGGAAGCACTGAAACGCATAGCATGTTACCTGAAAGGGACTATGCACTACAGATAGATGCACTAATCAGGAGTCTGGAGGTCTCGAGATATTTGCAGATGCAAGTTTTGGAAGTGACACCATGGATGGCAAAAGCCCTTCTGGAGCCCTTCTACATGTACAACCTGTGTCTGTCTGACTGGTTGTGCAAGAAGCAAACGAGTGAGTTTAAGTTCCTGTGAAGCTGAACTTAACGCACTTAATGCACTGTCATATTCACTTTTGGGTTGGGAATGGTTGTTGCAATTGTGTGAGGACATAAAGATTGATGTGAGATGTCCTATACAGGTTTATCAAGACAACAGGTCATGTTTGTCTTTGCTAACGTCTGAGGGATGTAAGCAAAGAACCAAGTACTTGCAGATTAAATTACATTGTGCAAGGGAATGTATCCAGAAGGGACTCATTCAGATCTCCTACATGTCAGGAAAAGAGATTCCTGTAGATCTGTTGTCAAAAGTTGTTCCCAGAGAACAGCTTGATGTATGGGGTTGCAGTTGTGCTGAAGGATTGCAGCAGTGGGTACATGGAAAGGGGGAGGATGTTGGTTTTCCATTCCCCCGCTGTGCAGACGTGTGGGATTGTTTTAGTCACGTCTGTGTTTTACATTCCAGCACTGATTGTTGGAGTCTTGTGAACAGAAGCTCCGTTCTGTATTTTTTTTTTTGTTCTCTCCTCTCCGGGAGCAAGAAGGAGAGGAGCCATGTTTTCCTTTGTCCTGATTGTGTATATAAATAAAGTAGCTTAGTACTCACACCCCAGAGCCTGGCTTCTGCTGATGTTCTCTCTTTGCTAATGTGTGCTCAGTGTCTCTGGACATGAGTCACAGAATCTCGTCAGGGAAGAAGATTGATGGATCCCAGATGAGAAGAGCAGGCTGGCACGTATAATGTCGTTTGCCTGGTCGCCCGCCCTGCCTAACGGCAACTACGCCAACATCCTGCTGGCCTGCCTCTACCTCCTCCTGCCGCCCATGGTGAACCCTGTTGTCAGGGATCTGTTTGCAGGGGAGGGGGGAGAGACAGAAATGTACAGAGAGCCGCCCCCCCTCTGCTGAGCAGCTGCACTTCGTCAGAGTCAGGGAAGGAAGGGGCAGCTTTCAGGAGACACGGAAGATGAGAGAGAGCGGAGCCAAAAAACTGCGACCAAGGAAAGGAACGAACAGTTTACGTCGCTTAGTTTTCCACGTAAGGGAAAAAAACGGAGAGGGGGGCTTCCAGGTCTTTTTTGCTGGAGGGGGAATAGGAGGGGGGCACTTCCGGATTCTGCTTTTGAAACTTCTGCACTGTACATAAGTTTGCACTCAATAAATCCTGGAAAAGACAGGCTGGAGTCCTGGGCTCTTATCTTCGCAAGGATCCACACTCGCTTTCTGACACCCGGAGTTTGTGGGGTGAAGACCCAGCAGATCCTCCAGAGGGTGCTTGGACTTTTAGACCAATGGCGAAAGGGGCCTGCAAACCACTAGACACCTCCTTGCCCTCCTGGGTGCCAAGCCGGGCTCTGCCAGTCATGGTGCCTCTCCCACAACACTGGCATTTGGGCGGAAACCACGAGAGGGGGCCACAAATGTTTGCTTTCGTTTTATTTATCTCATGTCTGTTTCCAGTTATTTTATTAGTAAATAGGGTAAGCCAAAGGTTCTCTCCATATGAACCTTATGAGACTTGTGGCTGCTTCCGGATCCAGCCGAGACTCAGGCACTCAGTGGCTGGAAGTGCCTTTGAGCAACTGCAGATGGTTCCACATTCCAGGACCGGGAGAGCCTGGCCTCATGCCTTCGTTTCTTCAAGGCTGGATGACCACAGTGCCCTCCTTGTGGGGCATCCCTTGCGCTTGGTCCAGAAGCTTCAGCCGGTGCAGAATGCTGCAGCACGATTGCTGTCAAAGCGAGGCCTTCTCGGCATATGACCCTTTGGCTCAGAGGGCATCACTGGTTCACTAAATTTACTTTTCAAAACATCCCCCAAATTATGCATTTCCCATGAGTCCGTTAGGCCAGTTTAGATGCATTCTTTTGTAATGTTAGCTTAATTGTAGTTACTGAAAACCAGACTTTCTCAATTTATTCAGATATAGTGCTTTCTAAACAAATGCATATAATTTCCTCTTCCAGAAATGCTTAATTGTGAATTCAAGGGACACGGACGTCTTTACGGACAGAGATGACAAGACAGCTTTCCAGATTAGTTAGCTGGGAGTCAGACAGTTGGCAGAGTGGCATTGGGCTCGCTAAGATGCCAGCTACTACAGGAATTGCTTTCTTGAGCCTTTTTAGCACTGCAATACCATTTCTTTAAAAAATCAAAAAGGTTGATTTTTAAGTCATGGCAGAGTGTGAGCAAATACTCCACATTTGCCAAGCTTTCAGGAGCAGGACCAAGGGGTGAAATGAAGCCCCCCAGATCCCCAAAGTTTGAGGGAAAGGGTCTATCTCCCTTCTTCCTTATCAGTTCTTTCCACCTAAGAAATGGGAAGAAAGCAGCTGCTCATGCTAAGCGCAGGGTTTGTTGGGTTGGAGATTAATGAGCTGACAAGGGTATGATTTGTCAGCAATGAATATGATTTGTTCTTATCTGTAAGTGAAGCCACATTTGAAACAATACAGAAGCAGTCAAAGGGAATTTCCCAGGAAGTCTTTTATTCAATCTCACCTGCGATCATATATGCTGAACACACAGAAACACATAGATAATGTGAAATAACTGGGAGTTAAAGGTAAAGGTAAAGGTACCCCTGCCCGTACGGGCCAGTCGTGTCCGACTCTAGGGTTGTGCGCCCATCTCACTTAAGAGGCCGGGGGCCAGCGCTGTCCGGAGACACTTCCGGGTCACGTGGCCAGCGTGAAGAAGCTGCTCTGGCAAGCCAGCACCAGCGCAGCACACGGAAACGCCGTTTACCTTCCCTCTATAAAGCGGTACCTATTTATCTACTTGCACCCGGGGGTGCTTTCGAACTGCTAGGTGGGCAGGAGCTGGGACCGAAAGATGGGAGCTCACCCCGCCGCGGGGATTCGAACCGCCAACCATGCGATCGGCAAGCCCTAGGCACTACAGACTCCAAATAACACTCAACACATGCAAGCAGATTAATGCAATAGTACATATGATTTCCCCACTTCCTTTTTAAAAAAATGCTTTTATTTATTTTCATGGTAGATAATTTTAAAGAAAGCAATGGTTACAACTATAAACAACAAATACCTTACCCTGATGAAATTGCAGACTTTCTTCCTGCCATGTGTTACAAGTTTCATTTGATTACTCTAAAAGATCACGCCACCTTTTCCCATGAGTGCTGGGTGGATTCCGGCAACAGTCTTAACAATTTATATATTCAATAAACTTTGGTCACTTGTCATAAAAGGAATATAGATTGTGTTCCCTCACCTTCTTAATTTCCCTTGGCAAACAAAAATTTAAGATACTGAAATTGTGGTGCCCAGAATTGAACACAGTATTCTGGAAACAAAATAAAAAAATTCCTTCCAGTAGCACCTGAGAGACCAACACATTTTGTTATTTGTATGAGCTTTCGTGTGCATGCACACTTCTTCAGATACCATTTTATTTTATTTCGCCTACGGCAGACCAACATGGTTACTTACCTGTAACTAGAACAGTATTCTGGGTGGGGCCTG
Source organism: Podarcis tiliguerta (assembly GCF_965153285.1). NCBI lineage: Eukaryota > Metazoa > Chordata > Lepidosauria > Squamata > Lacertidae > Podarcis > Podarcis tiliguerta. Next base: position 2,642,568 of record NC_139537.1, on the reverse strand, counting down.
ACCAAGGCAGAAGAAAGTGGTACTATTCCTGCCCTTGATCTGATTCTGACTTCTGCCACATTGGCCTCCGCTCCCCGTTTGGTATCGTCTACAAATGTGATGAGCATCCCCTCAGTTCCTTCATCCAAGTCATTTATAAAGACGCTGAACAACAACGGGCCCAGGACAGAACCCTGCAGCACCCCTCTTGTCACTTTTCCCCAGGATGATGAGGAACCATGAAGGAGTCCTCTTTGGGTTTGGTCAGTCAAATCCACCTAACAGTTACCTTGTTCAGCCTCATTTTACCAGCTTCCTCACATAAATATCACAGGGGACTTTGTCAAAAACCTTACTGAAATCAAGATGCACTATTACCACAGAAATCCCCCGAGAAACAGTCTGTAACTCCATCCAAAAAAAGAAAATGAAAAAAGAGAGATTTCTCTAGCTTGACTCGTTTTTGAGAAAGCCATGCTTTCAACCTATCTGTTTATTCTGTGAACCAACATGAAATCTTCAGATGAAGGGTGCATGAATTATAAAATGATAATAATAAGGATATTGACAAGCTGGAACATGTGCAAATGAAGGCAATCAAGATGGTGTTATTTTATTTATGCATTTATTTCATTTCTTTATCACCCTATAGCAGGGGTGCCAACTTGAATAAAATATAGAAGGGGTTTAGTAAGCCCTGCCTCGGTTAAACAGTCACAGGATGCGGTGCAAGCATGCCATTTGAATGGCTGTTCCTATGAACTAGGGGGTGGTCCCCTCACATATCTTATTGGGGGGATAAAGACCCCTCAGAATCTAAGAGTTGGCTCTTATTCTCTATACCCACAGGTCTCAGGACGGTTGCAACATAAAGTCACACAATGAAAAAACAAAACACACAGCCCACAACCTGTAACCCCCACCTCCCCACCACATTTTAAAAGGGCATTAGATGTCAATCAGCCACAGGCCTGTTTAAAGTGGTGTGTATGAATTCTCTGATGGGAACTGAGATTGGAGCTCTTCCTGAAGCTCTTTCCACATTCAAAGCACTGATAGGGTTTTTCCCCTGTATGAATTCTCTGATGGGAAGTGAGAGTGGAGCTATTAGTGAAGCTCTTTCCACATTCCACGCACTGATTGGGTTTCTCCCCTGTATGAATTCTTTGATGGGAAGTGAGATGGTAGTTTTGAATGAACCTTTTTCCACATTCCACACACTGATAGGGTTTCTCTGTTTGCTTTTCGCAGTATAGTAGCGCAGAGAGCTTGCTGGGGAGAGCTTGCATTAAAAAGAAGGGACTCAAAAATAACTTAAACAAGGTTTTAATAAGAAAAACAAAAACTCCTTATACACCAAATACATCTACAAACAAACACGACCCAACCACCAACCCATCCCCAGGGTGAATGGAAGAGCTAGGTGCTGCTCCTTATATACTGCAGCCAATTCCCAACACAGCTTAATCAATGCAACTCAGCAGCACCTGCTATGCCCCACAGCTGTAAAGCTGGATCTCGTTAGTTCGCTCTGGCCCTTGCTTTGGCCCCTTAAAGGTATACACATTGGGTGAAACAATGATGAACCTTTAGATTTAAAGAAACAGTTCAACATTTCCCCTGCGGTTTATCATTGTGGAAGAAAAACATAAAGCATACTTTGTACATGTTTTTCATGTGTAACCTTTGGAAGTGCTTTAGTAAAAATGTCTGCAATTTGATTGTCACCTGGAACATATTTAAATACAATCATTTTATCAGCAATTAGTTTCTTTACAAACTGTAAACGTAATCTTAAGACTCTAGTGCGCTGCGTATTGGTTTCTGAACATAGAATAGCGATTCCACTCTGGGAATTTGTTGAAAACCTCTAGCGACTAATCTTGCCTTGTACCTTACAACTTCATTTTCCCCCCCCATTCATTTTAGCTCTATAAACCCATTTTGAATCTATAAGTCTCATATCTGGGGTTAGAGGTACAAGAGACCAAGTGTTACTGTCTTTTAAAGAAGCTATCTCAGAGTTCATAGCTTTATACCAATTTACAGCTTGGTGCTTAGGTAAATTCTGAACATCATTGTAGCTTTTTGGCTCAAAAACTGCCTTATTGGCATACACAGTATTAAAATGTTCATCTGCAAATCGTTGTGGCTTCTGCCTCTTTCTATCTGAACGTCTCAGTCCGGAAGGAGAGTCAGACTCCTCAGACTTAATAGGACTAAGTGAACTACTAGTTTCAGGTTGTAAACCATCATTGTCAGACTGAAGAGATGCCTGTAGGCTAAGCTCACGGTCAGAAAACTCAAGAGAATCTAACCTCCCCTTGGGTGCATGTGACTTTAAATCATAAAACAAATTATCAGATTCAACAGGCTTTTTGTCTTCTTCCATTAATTCAGAAGCACCATTTCCTGCTGCTGCTGCTCCTGCTTCCTCTTCTTCTTCAGTATCATTTATACCATCAGTATCTTGGAAAATAGCAACTCCATTCCAATTTACAGTTTGTATCATGCTTCTGGTAATATGAAATTTGCCAGTTGCTGGGACGTAAATTCTGTACGCCCCCTGCTGGTAGCCCATTAATTTTCCCCGAACACTACGCTCACCCAATTTCTGCTTAGCGGGATAATGCATAATTACATCTGAACCCCAAATGCGTAGGTATTTCAGATTAGGGCGTTTTTTAAACAGCTTTTCATAGGGGGTGACATCTAAACCAGAATGATAACTTCGATTTCTAACAAAACAAAACGCATTGAGCGCTTCAGCCCAAAAATCTTTGGGCAGATTAGCATCATGCAGATAAGTTTTAACCCCTGCCTGCAGGTCACGCTGCGCAACTTCAACAAGCCCATTTTGCCAGGGACTTCGGGGGCAAGATAACTCATGAGTAGTCCCCTGCGCTTCCAGGAATTTCTCAAAATCCTCAGAAACAAATTCCCCGCCCCGGTCAGAAAACAGGTTCTTAATTGGTTTGTTAAAGTGCGTTTTTACCCAGTTGCAAAAAACTTTGTACTTCTCAAATGCTTGGGACTTTTCTGCTATTGCATAAGTCCAACAGTATCTACTATACTGGTCTATCAGGGTAAGCCAGTACTTAGAACCTCCTAATGATGGTGGGAGTGGCCCAACTAAATCACAATGTACACGCTCAAATGGCTCAGTTACTTTCCTATCTGAGCACCTACCCTTGCGTGCAACCTTAATCTTATTTTTGCAACAGGATAGACATTGCATAAAGAATTCACATGGTTTTAAGTTGAGGCCATTAACAATATTCTTTGTCTTAATTACATCAGCAAAATTCAGGTGTCCCAGAATTCTGTGCACCTCGTGGACACACCCGGAATGTGGCCTTACATTCCTCAACCCCTGGCTTGACTGTGCTGCTCTGCAATTTATAGGCGATTGGGAGCAGGTGCGAAAATACAGTCTATATAAACCGTCAGATTCCCGGGCATACAATAGACGTTTGTTCCCCTCAAAAAACTCACACATTGAATTTAAGAAACGCACAGTTATGCCTTGACGAGCAAAACACCTTACTGATAATAAACTGTCCACTGATGGGCAGTAAATGCAGTTTGCTATCGTAATGTTTAAAGAGTCAAGTTTAACAGTACCCCTGCCAAGCGACTGCAGGACTTGTGAATTGGCTAAATGTACATTACCAATTTCCTCTTCGAAAGAAAGAAATAAGCTTCGATTGTTACAGACATGCTGAGAAGCTCCTGAGTCAACAATAAAAGAATTCCACTTGGCACCTTTAACTTTACGACCTGTTGTCCGAGCATGAAAAGCTCGCGGCTCGTTTCTGTCTTTACGGTACGATGTCGGCTGCTGGGCTGACGACCGTGACTGACGAACAGAAACAGACTTGGGAGTACCTTGCTTTCTTTTGGATCTGCAGTCCTTTGCAAAATGTCCCTGCTTATTGCAGAACCAACAACGCTTGGCCGCTTTAAATGCAGTCGTATCACCACAAGTTTGCATGTGGCGTCCCTCATTACTTCCGGAAGTAGGAGTGCTTGTGGCACAAGCCTCCCTTCTGTCCAACTCGCCCATTAATCTTGCCGTTACCCCTTCCACAGTTAAGTGTGCTGGTGGAACGGCAGATATCTGGCTAGCTATACCATCAAAGTCCTCATTAAGGGAACAAAGGATGATAAAAACATACTGAATATCAGGTATCTCCATGTCCCTTCGAATTAATTCACAGCGTATTGCCTCCAGACGTCTCAAGTGTGCTGCCAAATCACCACCAGGCTGCAACTTCGTCTGGTACAACTGCTTGAAATACGTCAATGCAGACGCTGACTCTTTTCTAACATGCACTGCTGCAAGACTGTCCCACATTTCTTTGGCAGTTTTCTTATTCCTTATGTAGACTACTTGCTGGTCGCTGACTGCCAAATTAATTATCGCCCTGGCTTTCGCATCTCCTTTCGACCAAGCATCAGTTACAGGGTCAGGAGGGTCATCAGTTACATAGGTCCATACATCTCTAGAGGTCAAAAGCGCCTCCACCCGAAAAGACCATAAACTATAGTTCTCATCTGTCAGCTGTGGGAAGACCAGAGCCTTCTCAGCTTCGAGAACCCGGTCAACCATTCTGGAACTCTTCCAGACCCACAAAAAACTATGCTAACAGGAGAAGGAGTTTTCAAACCTTTCTCAGAGTCCAAAAATATGCAGTCATCCACTCAGCAGCTGGGCCCATAACCAAAGATGTTGGCTTTTCGCAGTATAGTAGCGCAGAGAGCTTGCTGGGGAGAGCTTGCATTAAAAAGAAGGGACTCAAAAATAACTTAAACAAGGTTTTAATAAGAAAAACAAAAACTCCTTATACACCAAATACATCTACAAACAAGCACGACCCAACCACCAACCCATCCCCAGGGTGAATGGCAGAGCTAGGTGCTGCTCCTTATATACTGCAGCCAATTCCCAACACAGCTTAATCAATGCAACTCAGCAGCACCTGCTATGCCCCACAGCTGTAAAGCTGGATCTCGTTAGTTCGCTCTGGCCCTTGCTCTGGCCCCTTAAAGGTATACACATTGGCTGAAACAATGATGAACCTTTAGATTTAAAGAAACAGTTCAACATTCTCCCCTGTATGAATTCTTTTATGAGAAGTGAGACTGGAGCTCCGGCTGAAGCTCTTTCCACATTCCACACACTGATAGGGTTTCTCCCCTGTATGAATTCTTTGATGGGAAGTGAGACTGCTGCTGTGACTAAAGCGCTTTCCACATTCCACACACTGATAGGGTTTCTCCCCTGTATGAATTCTCTGATGGGAAGCGAGATGGGAGCTCTTCCTGAAGCTCTTTCCACATTCCACACACTGATAGCGTTTCTCGCCTGTATGAATTATTTGATGGAAAGTGAGAGAGGAGCTCCTACTGAAGCTCTTTCCACATTCCACACACTGATAGGGTTTCTCCCCTGTATGAATTATTTGATGGAAAGTGAGAGAGGAGCTCCTACTGAAGCTCTTTCCACATTCCACACACTGATAGGGCTTCTCCCCTGTATGAATTATTTGATGGAAAGTGAGACCGGCGCTGTGACTGAACCTTTTTCCACATTCCACACACTGATACAGTTTCTCCCCTGTATGAATTCTCTGATGGGAAGTGAGATTGGAGTTACTATTGAAGCTCTTTCCACATTCCAAGCACTGATATGGTTTCTCCCCTGTATGAATTCTTTGATGGGAAGTGAGACTGCTGCTGTGACTAAAGCTCTTTCCACATTCCACACACTGATAGGGTTTCTCCCCTGTATGAATTCTCTGATGGGAAGAGAGATGGGAGCTCCTACTGAAGCTCTTTCCACATTCCACACACTGATAGCGTTTCTCGCCTGTATGAATTATTTGATGGAAAGTGAGAGAGGAGCTCCTACTGAAGCTCTTTCCACATTCCACACACTGATAGGGTTTCTCCCCTGTATGAATTCTTTGATGGAAAGTGAGAGAGGAGCTCCTACTGAAGCTCTTTCCACATTCCACACACTGATAGGGCTTCTCCCCTGTATGAATTATTTGATGGAAAGTGAGACTGGCGCTGTGACTGAACCTTTTTCCACATTCCACACACTGATACGGTTTCTCCCCTGTATGAATTCTCCGATGGGAAGTGAGATTGGAGTTACTACTGAATCTCTTTCCACATTCCAAGCACTGATATGGTTTCTCCCCTGTATAAATTTTCTTATGGGAAGTGAGTTTGGAGCTTTCAGTGAAGCTTTCTCCACATTCCACACTCTGATAGGGCTTCTCCCTAGTATGAGTTCTTTGATGGGAAATGAGTTTGGAGCTCTCCCTGAAGCTCTTTCCACATTCCACACACTGATAGGGTTTCTCCCCTGTATGGATTCTGTGATGGTATGTGAGAGAATAGCTATGATTGAAGCTCTTTCCACATTCCACACACTGATAGGGTTTCTCCCCTGTATGAATCCTTTGATGGGAAGTGAGTCTGGCGCTCTGACTGAAGCTTTTTCCACATTCCACACACTGATAGGGTTTCTCCCCTCTATGAATTCTTTGATGGGAAGTGAGAGAATAGCTCTGACTAAAGCTCTTTCCACATTCCACACACTGATAGGGTTTCTCCCCTGTATGAGTTCTTTGATGTCTAGTGAGTTTGGAGCTCTTACTGAAGCTCTTTCCACATTCCACACACTGATAGGGTTTCTCCCCTGTATGGATTCTTTGATGGTAAGTGAGAGAGGAGCTATGACTGAAGCTCTTTCCACATTCCGCACACTGATAGGGTTTCTTCCTAATGAGATTTCCTTGATGGGAAGTGGAATTGGAACTTTTTCCACTTTCAAGATATTTAAACAGCTTCTCCATTGTGGGGATTTTGTCATGGTCACCATTGTTCTTAATTTCCAGTCCATCAATATCTGCAATGAAGAGTAATGGATTAGCGCCTCAGGGAGAAATTAATGAAGAATACTTGTTAACTCTGGTAATAGAGGAATAACACAAATGGGTTAGATGGATGGTTTTCTGAAGGGTTGGGTGCATTAATTAACAGGGATCAACCGACATCCTTAGGGGAACCTGTGATTCGACAAGCCTGGCTCTTCTCTTGAATGGATTTTGTTTGGCTCCATCATGGCACCCTCCATTTCCAATGTCAGTCTTCTCTTTGGACAACCAAAGACTGACAGGAGGAAAAACTAAAACTGAAAACCTGACAGAAGCTACTTCAACTTCCCTAACAACTCTGAAGTTTACAGTCAAAAGGGTCTGGGGAGTTCAGACCAGCTGATCCTTGTTTAATAAGCTGCAACTGCAGGAAGAACATTCACAGAAAAAAACAGTAATTTACTGTTAAAGGATTTTTTGGGTTGTGATATCTGGTGTTGTAGGGGGCGCTGTTGAGTTCTGTGAACATATATGAGGTTAGTCACATATGGAGTTTTGAATTTAGAAACAGATATTATGATCCCACTGGGAGCCTTACCGAGAGACGTCACGATCCCACGATTCTCCTCCATGACGTCCTTATGCAGAGCTCTCTGGTCAGGATCCAGCAACTCCCACTCCTCATCCGTGAAACAAACAGCAACGTCTTCAAAGCACACTGGACCCTAAAAGAAAAGGGGAAATGTCCTCCTCTGAGACAACAGTGTTGTTCATCACCACTCCTTGAGCTAGGACATTCTTCCACCCCTTGGCCTCTGTCCCCACAAGGCAGCTTCCCCTGACCTGATCTGGTTCCACAGCCGCTGCTTCCATTCTGTCCCCATTCAGAGATGGATGAAGAGGTCTAGCCAGTATCACTGTGTCACCTGCAAGAGGAAAAAGGTAAGGGGGAGGCCCAGAGTGCCTTCTTGTCTCACAGGTGAATCAGTCATCTAAACTACAGAGGGGCCTTTGAGAAAGTCTCACCTGCTGAGTGCAGTTGGATGTTTGGGTGCATTTCAGATGTTAGTTGTGCAGAAATATATCTTCCCGACCTCTGGGCTCTTAGCCCTAGCTATCTCCCCCAACAAAATATGAAAAGAACCCACAGATGAGTTGGAAAACCAACAGAATGAGACCTAACGGAGAAAAGACTACTTACCCAGCTGCCTCTCTCTGGTGTCCAACGGTGGCCTCTCTGCCTCAGAAGAAAGATGGCCCATTTCTGCAAAGAGATCCTTTCCCTGAAAAAGAAACAAGGATTCAAAAGAGAGAATGGGGAGGATTAAAAAATGAATTACAGGGCCAACAGCTTCAAGGGTGACAGATCTCATTCCATGGACGTCTTCTGATACGGAAGGGGGGGAGCATGTCTTCTTCACCCTTCCGCTGGTCACCAGAGGGTCCGAGGCGATGACCTCAAGGGCACCCAGCCCCACATGGACCCCTCAGCCCCCACACCGTTGCACAAGCACCACACTTTACCCCAAGCCCCATAAATAAAGTGCCTTTCCCCTTTCCTACACTGATCCGCTATTATGGGCGAAATAAGCCCAAACTCTTATGCCTTCCCTCCCGCTCTATTTTACTATGGGTAGACCGTATAGGGTTATATTTCCTATCCTTTGAATGGGTGCGTTCTACCCAATCAGAACCATGCATTCGTCTTGCAGAGCTACCTCAGCGAGCTCCTGCATGCCTCATTTAACCTCTTGACAAGCTGCTGACGGCTCCCCGCTGGGAGAACAATGGAATCGAAACTTGTGAACTCATAAAATTGTCAAATCTTGCTACAATGTATCCATTTTGTTTCCGATCTCAATTGTCAATATAAAATGGGCTAAAATCTTTTAAAATTCATATAAAATCAACTGCAACACCAATTTTCTTGTTTTTGGTGCCAATCGGCTCAATTTCTCTAGGACTCCATGACACCTCCCCTCTCCTCCATAATCCCTCAAGCGAGGTGTCACGTACTCTCAGGAAGACCCTAATCCCGTCAAATCACTCTGCCAAGCCTTTCCTCTGGGCAATGCCAGGTGGCAGACTATGCATATATGGACCATTGTCTTCTCATCACTGGTACTCAGGATGTGCTTATCTGTGCATATCTCCAGCTCTGCATATTCCCCCCTCCCTTCTCCATATGTTAATCTGTGTAACCCAACCTCTTCCTAATGTATTCATGATGTAATCTGTGTAACCCAATCTCTCCTTCATGTATTCATGTTGTAACTGTGATGTATTTTGCACTGTATTCTGGGACATGGAGGGAAGTTTTAAAAGTTCATGCCACAAAGTTCTCGCGGTTCAATCTCGCCTTGAACCTGTTGCGCAATAAATTTGGATCTTCTGCAGCTTGCTCCTGTCTCCGGCTGAGCTCATTTTTTCCTCCGCAGGGACCCACGGATTTAGTCCGAGGAGCTGGGTGGCAGAGCAGCCTCGCACCCAGATTTTACCGTAACACTTCCCAGGAAAAAAATATGAGCCATCAGTAGAGCATGATGGGATGTTATCTGTCCTGTTTGGAGCCCCTTGGGAGTATCCAGAGGAAAGTCTCTCTCACCTGCTTTCTCTCCTCTGCCTGACTCAGGAGGAAACCTTCGGCCAGGGCCACCGCCTGGGAACTGGTCTCCGCTCCACAGTCCCTCACCCAGCTCTCCATCTCCAGGGGAAGGACAGCCAGGAACTGCTCCAAGATCACCAGGTCCAGCATCTCAGCTTTCGTGTGCCTTTCTGGCTTCAGCCACTGATGGTCAAGGTGGTAGAGTCGGCTGCAAACCTCTCGGGGTCCTTTGGCCTCCTGGCAGCAGAACTGCCTCAACTGCTGGCTCTGCACCTCTGAACGGAGGGTGTACTCCTCACCCAGGATCTTCTGCACAGAGTTTTCCCAGAATCCCCCACTGCTCCCAGTTTGGATGTCATGGCCTCTTTCTGTTCCAGGGCCTGCTGAGTCTCGCTCATCCATCTCTGCTCTCAGGAAGCCTCTAGGAGATCGGAAGGAACCCTTCGGTCTTCTGCCAAGTTCTCTCTGTCTTAAGTAGAGGCGCTAGCAAATCCTACAAAGCAAATACATTCTTCAGTTACAAAAGTTGTCTAATATCAGAAGAAAAAGGTTCCCTGAGCAAGCATGGATGAGTCTTGGAGGGAACCAGGGCTGGACTGCACCACAGCCCAAACCATGAGCTATTTTATTTATTTAAATTTCTATAACACTTTATATTTTAAAGAAAATTCTCAAAGCGGTTTACAGCATATTAAATCTGTGGGGATAATTGGGGAGTTAGAAGAGGATATATGATTTAATGATATCCTTCCTAACATGCACTAGCTAGTTCCATATTCTAGTTCCATACATCCCCCTTTTTCAGATTACGCAGCGATCAGCTTGTTGCTGACTCATCTGAGTCTTACTATTAAAGATTCCTTCCTGGTAAAATCCCTTCCAATCCCTTTTAAATGAATAAGCACAATAATCTGATTCATGTTAATATAAAAGTAGTTTACTCACAGATTCATTCACGTTCACAGACATATCCCTGAAGGCAGGCTTAGGTTACATAACAACTAGAACTATTCCATAAAGAAGTTAGTCCCAAATGACTGCCACTAAGGAGTCACTTCCCCAAACACACAGCAACATACAAAATGGAGAAGACACACTGATCAGAACATGGAGGCCGTGTGCTCCTCCATGCTAATACAACAGACTGCAGCCTCTTCAAGTCACATGCAGTGGAAGTCTGTCCCAGCTCAGGAGGAAACAGGAAGTCTTCTCCTGAGTGGTAGAAAACATCCCCTAATGTGTCCCCTGTAGGAACGTTGTACTTGACTGCAGTTTCACATCCCACAAAATCAATAAAAGAGAAACAAAACAAGACAAAGAAAGTCAACTATATAGTCTATAGTCAAAGCAGCATAACAGAAAACAAATATTCTCTTAAAGATTGCAAAATAAAACATTACAAAGGAGGTCAACTACAGAATACACTCGCTCATCCATCTGTGCTCTCAGGAAGCCTCTGAGAGATCGGAAGGAACCCTTCGGTCTTCTGCCAAGTTCTCTCTGTCTTAAGTAGAGGCGCTAGCAAATCCTACAAAGCAAATACATTCTTCAGTTACAAAAGTTGTCTAATATCAGAAGAAAAAGGTTCCCTGAGCAAGCATGGATGAGTCTTGGAGGGAACCAGGGCTGGACTGCACCACAGCCCAAACCATGAGCTATTTTATTTATTTAAATTTCTATAACACTTTATATTTTAAAGAAAATTCTCAAAGCGGTTTACAGCATATTAAATCTGTGGGGATAATTGGGGAGTTAGAAGAAGATATATTATTGAATGATATCCTTCCTAACATGCACTAGCAAGTTCCATATTCTAGCAGAGTTCCATACATCCCCCTTTTTCAGATTACGCAGCGATCAGCTTGTTGCTGACTCATCTGAGTCTTACTGTTAATGATTCCTTCCTGGTAAAATCCCTTCCAATCCCTCTTAAATGAATAAGCACAATAATCTGATTCACGTTAATATAAAGTAGTTTACTCACAGATTCATTCAGATTGTTACATAACAACTAGAACTATTCCATAAAGAAGTTAGTCCCAAATGACTGCCACTAAGGAGTCACTTCCCCAAACACACAGCAACATACAAAATGGAGAAGACACACTGATCAGAACATGGAGGCCGTGTGCTCCTCCATGCTAGTACAACAGACTGCAGCCTCTTCAAGTCTGTCCCAGCTCAGGAGGAAACAGGAAGTCTTCCCCTGAGTGGCAGAAAACATCCCCTAATGTGTCGTCCACTGTAGGAATGTTGTACTTGGCTGCAGTTTCACATCCTACAAAATCAATAAAACAAGCTGAAGAAAATCAAATATATATTCTATAGTCAGAGCAACATAGCAGAAAACAAATATTCTCTTAAAGATATCAAAATAAAACATTACAAAGGAGGTCAACTACAGAATACATATTTAACACAGCAGGGCTGGGTGAGTCTGGGCCTCACCCCTAGGCCAGGTGGAAAGGGCCTTTTTAGAAAGGAGAAGAAAGAGGAGGAAGAAGAGGAGGAAGAAGAAGAAGAAGCAGCCTCTAGCTCTCCTAGAAGAAAGATTGCAATGCAAAATGTGGAGGCAACGGAAGGGATTTCTGGGAGATGAAGAAGCCTGGTTTCTTCTGCCTTCCAGTCAATGCATGAAGTCAGACCTGACTGACAAGGAAGTGACTTGTATCTTGTGAAAAATGGATGCTTGGCTCTAGTGGGGGTCCTCACTCGGGGGTCCTCAGGAGTTGCTCCCCCCCACCCCACTCCCCTGCTTCTGTCTCCTTTTCTTGCACTTGGACTCTCTGCCACTCTCAAGGCAGACTCCTGGGGTGGGGTCCCTTTTTCTTTGCTCTGAGGGCCAGGTACATATCTGGCCAACCCACCGAGGGCCAAGTGGGCAGGGCCAAATACACCTCCCTTCAAATTTAGGAGGGTAATTTAGTATTATTATTCAATTAGATAGCTTAACACACACACAGCCATTGATGCCAAGGTCCCTGGAGGCTCAGTGAGTAGCAGCGCCCATTTCCAGCAACAATCCCTTTGGGCCAGAGAGGATGTGGTCCTGGGATGCCCTGCTCTGGGTGCGAGGGGATTGCTGCCGTGGCCTCCGTGGGGAGCTGCCCTGGGAGACACTGGGAAACTGGTCCCCAATGCAGCAGCCAGACTCAGGGCTGGGATTCCTCTCTTTGTTCCTGGCCTTTCTCTTCCACCTTTCCTTCCTTCCTTCCTCTCCGTTGTTCTTGGAGGGGGGGGGCTAGTCCACCTCCTCGTCCAGCTTTGGAAAACCATTTGCACATGTTTCCTCTGTTGTGCAATGAGGCTGAGTGATGTCACACAGAGTTAAACTCCCAGGGACTCCTTTGTTTGAAGAAGGGAGATTTTTTCTGAAAGGGGGGGGGGGGCGGAGGGCCAAATGAGTTTGGGATCCTCTGATCTCCAGGAAGGAGAGCGTGGCAGACCTGGCCCCTCCCTGGCAGGACCCTCTCCTCCCTGACTTGGGGTCCCCCCCCCCGGCTGAGCAGATCAGGCCCCTCCCCTGCTTTCAGCCCCTGGGCTCCTTCCTCCTCTGGGTAGCAGGAGCATATGGGGGGGGGTCTTTGCACCCCTGACCCTCTCCTCCCTGACTTGGGGTCCCCCCAGGCGTCCTCCCCTGCTGCACCCCTGGGACCCCCACCAGATCCCAGAGAGAGAGGAGACTCACCAGATCCCAGGAGGGGGCTGCGATTCGGCCCTTGCAGGAGAGACACAAAGCAAGGAAAGGACTGGGGAGGGAGGGACCTTGGCTCTGGAGGACCTGCCCCCCCTTGCTTCCTGCCTCTCTAGGAAGGCAGCTCGGTTCCCTTTAACCCTTGCCAAGCCCAGCGTGCCCATCTCTCCCCTCCGCGTTTTTCTTTCTTTATTCCACTTCCAGAGATGCTTTTTGGGCGACGCCCCCCCCCCACTTTCCTTTCCTTCTAGCGCAGTGATGGCGAACCTTTTAGAAACCGAGTCCCCAAACTGCAACCCCAAACCCAATTTAACCTGCGTATCTCATTTTCCCCCTGTGTCCTTCAGGTTTCTTCTTTATGACTGCTGTTGTAATAAATAATCCTTCATAAAAATTATTGCATTACATTCCTCATTAAATTATCTTTACGTTGATATATGATTTTATGGTATAACTCAGTGCTTTTTTTCTAAAAAAGAATGTTTAGTGGTACTCTCATTTTGACTCAAGAAAATCACCAATCGGGAGAAAAAAAATACACTTCAAATCTGGGAAAATAAATACAGTGAATTTCTTCTCTCATTAAATTCACAAAATGTTTAGCGGTATGCGTCCCCCTGCGTCCCCACAGGAAAAAAGCCTTATTATTACTCCAAAAGAAAGTGGTGTCATGAGCCATCAAACCTCAGAAATACATTTTGTCCAGAAGGTTCCACAATTTTGGCCGCTAGTGTGCACTGGAGGGCTGTACTAAGAGACCCTCTCCCAGTTTTTAATATGAGATAATAATGATTGTCTGCGTGTGCACATAGAAATTAATATGAATAAATAAACCCAGCCAGATGGGTGGTGGTGTAGCAAGTAGTCAGGCCAGTCAAATGACCACACAGCAACAGAAGAATTACAGACAGGGTTCTGTCTTGGGCCCGGTCTTATTCAACATCTTTATCAACGACTTGGATGATGGACTCAAGGGCATCCTGATCAAATTTGCAGATGACACCAAACTGGGAGGGGTGGCTAACACCCCAGAGGACAGGATCACACTTCAAAACGACCTTGACAGATTAGAGAACTGGGCCAAAACAAACAAGATGAACTTTAACAGGGAGAAATGTAAAGTATTGCACTTGGGCAAAAAAAATGAGAGGCACAAATACAAGATGAGTGACACCTGGCTTGAGAGCAGTACATGTGAAAAGGATCTAGGAGTCTTGGTTGACCACAAACTTGACATGAGCCAACAGTGTGACGCGGCAGCTAAAAAAGCCAATGCAATTCTGGGCTGCATCAATAGGAGTATAGCATCTAGATCAAGGGAAGTAATAGTGCCACTGTATTCTGCTCTGGTCAGACCTCACCTGGAGTACTGTGTCCAGTTCTGGGCACCACAGTTCAAGAAGGACACTGACAAACTGGAACGTGTCCAGAGGAGGGCAACCAAAATGGTCAAAGGCCTGGAAACGATGCCTTATGAGGAACGGCTAAGGGAGCTGGGCATGTTTAGCCTGGAGAAGAGGAGGTTAAGGGGTGATATGATAGCCATGTTCAAATATATAAAAGGATGTCACATAGAGGAGGGAGAAAGGTTGTTTTCTGCTGCTCCAGAGAAGCGGACACGGAGCAATGGATCCAAACTACAAGAGAGAAGATTCCACCTAAACATTAGGAAGAACTTCCTGACAGTAAGAGCTGTTCGACAGTGGAATTTGCTGCCAAGGAGTGTGGTGGAGTCTCCTTCTTTGGAGGTCTTTAAGCAGAGGCTTGACAACCATATGTCAGGAGTGCTCTGATGGTGTTTCCTGCTTGGCAGGGGGTTGGACTCGATGGCCCTTGTGGTCTCTTCCAACTCTGTGATTCTATGATTCTAAAGCAAGAAAGTTAAGTTTGCTGGCAGCAAGCAATGGCACGGAGGAATAAGTTCCGTAGTCCGGCCCTTCCCAACAGGGGAGGCTTCCCTTTATACATTCTGGAATCAGGCCTTTATCCAATCAAACGTTACAGCATTACTCATACTCTGACAGATACAATAGGTTCTGCCTAGAGACAGGGCCTGAGGAGTTGGACATGACCCTTCCCTGTCCTTATCAGCCCATCTCTGGGTGTCTCTGGGCAGTGGGTGTCTGAGTGTATGTACCGGATATGGGCCTGGCCTAGGTCAACCCAATGGCTGCCTTGCTTAACATTTTAACTCCCAAAACGCCTTCCCTGATCACGTTGCCACAGTGGTGGTGGTTATATTTTGCCGTTTCTTCGGCTGCCCTTTGCTCACAGCCTCCAAGGAATGAATTCCTCCATTGGCTTCCATGGGAAAGCCCAGCGAACATGTCAACCCAGCAGCCCCTTCTAATGTTGCCGTCTTTAGGCTTACTGACCTGGGAGTCAAGCCCTGCTGAACTCAAGGCAGCTTACTCCCGAGTAGGAAAAACTGACTGGCGAGCCCCTCGCTCGGGCAAGGAGGCTAAGGCCCTGCTGGGATTACAGTGTGCGTGCCCACAGAGAGGGCTCTAGGTTTGCCACTTTGCCATTTCATCAGCTCTCATGAACTCTTGACCAGGAGGCTGGCGGCTGCCAGAACCTCCGTTGCTCCAAAATAGAAAATCTTATTTATTTCAGTTATTCCATTTATTTTCCACCTTTTTCTCCCCTAGGTCACCCCAGGGAGCTTCATGGCTGGGTGGGGATTCGAACCCTGGTCCCCCAGGTCACAGAGTCCAACACCCAAACCTTTACCCACCACTGAAATCCTTACATGATTTCAAGATTTCATTTTGGTATAGAAATATGTGGATTTCAGCATTAGCTGAAAAAATAACTTACAAATTACTTGCTGCCAAAGGCTTGGATGACCCTGTACAAGTCCCATGATGTCTGGTGGGATTTTATCTTTTATCTTACCAGCTGAACTGGCTCCTGGTGGGGTACAGGGTCAGGTTTAAGGTGCTGGTTCTGACCTTTAGAGCCCTATGCGGCCTAGGACCCTCGTACCAACGGGACTGCCTCTCCTGGTATGCCCCGTGGAGGACCTTATGGTCCATAAATAACAACATTTTGGAGGGCCACAAGGATGTTAGATTGGCCTCAACCAGGGCCAAGGCCTTTTCAGCACTGGCCCCAAACAGGTGGAACGCTCTGCCACGGGAGATCAGGGCCCTGTGGGATTTGACATCTTTCCGCAGGGCCTGCAAGACGGAGTTGTTCCACCTGGCCTTTGGTCTGGTCCGTACGGGCAGAGGTACCTTTACCTTTACCTTTACAGGCTGATCCTCCTCTTTCTTTTTTTGATGGAACCCCTTATATGGGACCCTGTATATAAATTTTCCCTCGGGCCTTTTGCGGCCCATATAGGACCAGCATGGATAGCTGACCCTGGTGAATATTTGATGTTTCATCCCCTTCTGGTCTTGATTTGTGAGTCGCCAGTAAAATAAGGCTGCATTTAAAGCTGTATTTTAAGCTATATTTTAATCAATTGGTTTGTTGCTTTTTTTAAACTGTATTTTATGTTTGGTGTTAGCCACCCTGAGCCCGTTCTTGGCTGGGGAGGGCGGGGTATAAATAAATATCTTCTTCTTCTTCTTCTTTGCAACAAATAAAGACACACAGAACTCCCTCTCTGCAGTGCAATCTGAAATTTGGGTTTCCTGAAGGTCCTAAGGGCTTGGCCATCCTAATATTAAGTAAATAAGGTAAGCCAAAGGTTCTCTCCATATGAACCACCCTCTAGTCTCTGCTTCTCAATTTGTATTGTATTATTTTATGTACTGTGGCTTGCCATTGTTTTACTGATTATAGTTTAGAAATTATTTATTGTAACTATTGAGTGGACTTCTGTTTAAACTTTTATATATTTCTATTATTATTTTATACTATACTAATAATGCTTGAATGTTACTTTTTGATGAAGGTTGCTTATTTTAAAGTTTTATCATCTCATTTTTGTATTGCATTAGATTGTTATAAGATGTACATTTTTTGTTTCTTCAGCTTGTAAACCGCCTTGAGTATTGTAAGATAGAAAGATGGTATACAAATTAAAAATGATGTTGATGAACCTCGTGGGACTTTGAGCTGCTTCCGGATCCAGCCGAGACTCAGGCAGACTCAGTGGCTGGAAGTGCCTTTGAGCAACTGCAGATGGTTCCACATTCCAGGACCGGGGGAGCCTGGCCTCACGCCTTCGTTTCTTCAAGGCTGGATGACCACAGTGCCCTCCATGTGGGGCATCCCTTGCGCTTGGTCCAGAAGCTTCAGCGGGTGCAGAATGCTGCAGCATGATTGCTGTCAAAGCGAGGCCTTCTCGGCATATGACCCTTTGGCTCAGAGGGCATCACTGGTTGCCCATTGGCTACCAGGCCCAGTTCAAGGCCTTTCCATTATCATAGGGACCAGTTTACCCATGAGATCCCCTCCTTACCCCACAGGCAGACACTCGACCGCTTCAACCACAGGTGCCACGCAAGACCTCAATTGTTTAGTATGGCAGCACAGACCCTTTGGAACTCCCTGCCTCTTGAGATCAAGCAGGCGCCTCCCTCCCACATTTTGGGGGAACCTGCTAAAAACATGCCTGTGCAGGTGCTTAGAAAGTTGGGGTGAATATTAGAATTTTAACTTAGCTTAATCGTAGTTACTGAAAACCAGACTTTCTCAATTTATTCAGATATACATAGGAGATTGGCTTCTCTCTCCTCAATATTTAGCTATCACAAACTCAGCAACGGTAACAAAGTTGAATGCTGCAAAGTGGAC
The DNA here is from genome assembly GCF_965153285.1 of Podarcis tiliguerta. Classification (NCBI taxonomy): domain Eukaryota; kingdom Metazoa; phylum Chordata; class Lepidosauria; order Squamata; family Lacertidae; genus Podarcis; species Podarcis tiliguerta. The sequence continues at coordinate 2,624,648 of NC_139537.1, read as the reverse complement.
CGTGAAGCCTCCTGCCTGATGTCAAGTGGCAGGGAGTTCCAAAGTACACTTGCTGCCACACCCAAAGATCAATCTTTAAATTTGGAGGTTCCTACAGGGCAGGGCTGGCAGGTTGCACAGTCAGTGGCCCAGTATTAGTGCTGTCTAAACAAAAGCATATCATTTCCTCTTCCAGGAAAGTCTTTTATTCAGTCTCACCTGCGATCATATGTGCTGAACACACAGAAACACATTGATAATGTGAAATAACTGGGAGTTCAGACTCCAGATAACACGCAACACATGTAATCAGATTAATGAAAGAGTACACATGATTTCCCCACCATTTTTAAAAACATTGTTTTTATTTCTCTTGGTACAGAAGATAACTTTTCAGAAAGCAATGGTTACAACAGTAAACGACAAATAACTTGTCCTCATGGAATTGCAGACTTTCATCTTGCCATGTGTAAAAGTTTCATTTTATTACTCTAAAAGATCACACCACTTCTTCCCATGAGTGCTGGGTGGATTCCGGCAACAGTCTTAACAATTTATATATTCAATAAATTTTGGCCACGTGTTATAAAAGGAATATAGATTGTGTTACCTCACCTTCTTAATTTCCCTTGGCAAACAAAATTTAAGGTACTGAAATTGTGGTGCCCAGAATTGAACACAGTATTCTGGAAACAAAATAAAAAAATTCCTTCCAGTAGCACCTGAGAGACCAACACATTTTGTTATTTGTATGAGCTTTCGTGTGCATGCACACTTCTTCAGATACCATTTTATTTTATTTCGCCTACGGCAGACCAACATGGTTACTTACCTGTAACTAGAACAGTATTCTGGGTGGGGCCTGACCAAGGCAGAAGAAAGTGGTGCTATTCCTGCCCTTGATCTGATTCTGCCTTCTGCCACATTGGCCTCCGCTCCCCGTTTGGTGTCCTCCGCAAATGTGATGAGCATCCCCTCAGTTCCTTCATCCAAGTCATTTATAAAGACGTTGAACAACAACAGGCCCAGGACAGAACCCTGCAGCACCCCTCTTGTCACTTTTCCCCAGGAAGAGGAGGAACCATGAAGGAGTCCTCTTTGGGTTTGGTCAGTCAAGTCCACCTAACAGTTACCTTGTTCAGCCTCATTTTACCAGCTTCCTCACATAAATATCACGGGGGACTTTGTCAAAAGCCTTACTGAAATCAAGATGCACTATTTCCACAGCAGTCACCTGAAGAACAGTCTGTAACTCCAGTCTGTAACTCCTGTCTGTTTATGTTGTGAATCTCCGTGAAATCTTCAGATGATGGGCACATAAATTTTTTAAATGATGATAATAATAAGGATATTGTCAAGCTGGAACATGTGCAGATGAAGGCGACCAAGATGGGGTTATTATTATTTATGCATTTATTTATTATTTATCCATTTATTATTATTTATGCATTTATTTCATTTCTATAGCACCCTACAGCAGGGGTGCCAACTTGAATAAAATATAGAAGGGGTTTAGTAAGCCCTGCCTCGGTTAAACAGTCACAGGATGCGGTGCAAGCATGCCATTTGAATGGCTGTTCCTATGAACTAGGGGGTGGCCCCCTCACATATCTTATTGGGGGGCAAAGACCCCTCAGACTCTAAGAGTTGGCTCCCATTCCATACACCCACAGGTCTCAGGACGGTTGCAACATAAAGTCACACAATGAAAAAACAAAACACACAGCCCACAACCTGTAACCCCCACCTCCCCACCACATTTTAAAAGGGCATTAGATGTCAATCAGCCAAAGGCCTGTTTAAAGTGGTGTGTTTTTCTCTAGCGCTGAAAGCTGTATAATGAAGGGTTTTCCACGCTTCATATGAATTCTTTGATGGGAACTGAGATTGGAGCTATGATTGAAGCTCTTTCCACATTCAAAGCACTGATAGGGTTTTTCCCCTGTATGAATTCTCTGATGGGAACTGAGATTGGAGCTCTTCCTGAAGCTCTTTCCACATTCAAAGCACTGATAGGGTTTTTCCCCTGTATGAATTTTCTGATGGGAAGTGAGAGTGGAGCTATTAGTGAAGCTCTTTCCACATTCCACACACTGATAGGGTTTCTCCCCTGTATGAATTCTTTGATGGAAAGTGAGTTTGGAGCTCTGACTGAAGCTTTTTCCACATTCCACACACTGATAGGGTTTCTCCCCTGTATGAATTCTTTGATGGGAAGTGAGATGGGCTCTCTGACTGAAGCTCTTTCCACATTCCTCACACTGATAGGGTTTCTCCCCTGTATGAATTCTTTTATGAGAAGTGAGACTGGAGCTCCGGCTGAAGCTCTTTTCACATTCCACACACTGGTAGGGTTTCTCCCCTGTATGAATTCTTTGATGGAAAGTGAGACCGGTGCTGTGACTGAAGCTTTTTCCACATTCCACACACTGATAGGGTTTCTCCCCTGTATGAATTCTTTGATGGAAAGTGAGACCGGCGCTGTGACTGAACCTTTTTCCACATTCCACACACTGATAGGGTTTCTCCCCTGTATGAATTCTCTGATGGGAAGCGAGAGAGGAGCTCCGGCTGAAGCTCTTTCCACATTCCACACACTGATAGGGCTTCTCCCCTGTATGAATTATTTGATGGAAAGTGAGACCGGCGCTGTGACTGAACCTTTTTCCACATTCCACACACTGATACGGTTTCTCCCCTGTATGAATTCTCTGATGGGAAGTGAGATTGGAGTTACTATTGAAGCTCTTTCCACATTCCAAGCACTGATATGGTTTCTCCCCTGTATAAATTCTCTTATGGGAAGTGAGTTTGGAGCTTTCAGTGAAGCTTTCTCCACATTCCACACTCTGATAGGGCTTCTCCCCTGTATGGATTCTGTGATGGTAAGTGAGAGAGGAGCTATGATTGAAGCTCTTTCCACATTCCACACACTGATAGGGTTTCTCCCCTGTATGGATTCTGTGATGGGAAGTGAGAGTGGAGCTATGATTGAAGCTCTTTCCACATTCCACACACTGATAGGGTTTCTCCCCTGTATGAATCCTTTGATGGGAAGTGAGTCTGGCGCTCTGACTGAAGCTTTTTCCACATTCCACACACTGATAGGGTTTCTCCCCTGTATGAATTCTTTGATGGGAAGTGAGAGAAGAGCTCTGACTAAAGCTCTTTCCACATTCCACACACTGATAGGGTTTCTCCCCTGTATGAGTTCTTTGATGTCTAGTGAGTTTGGAGCTCTTACTGAAGCTCTTTCCACATTCCACACACTGATAGGGTTTCTCCCCTGTATGGATTCTTTGATGGTAAGTGAGAGAGGAGCTATGACTGAAGCTCTTTCCACATTCCGCACACTGATAGGGTTTCTTCCTAATGAGATTTCCTTGATGGGAAGTGGAATTGGAACTTTTTCCACTTTCAAGATATTTATTCAGCTTCTCCATTGTGGGGATTTTGTCATGGTCACCCTTGTTCTTGATTTCCAGTCCATCACTATCTGCAATGAAGAGTAATGGATTAGCGTCTCAGGGAGAAATTAATGAAGAATACTTGTTAACTCTGGTAATAGAGGAATAACACAAATGGGTTAGATGGATGGTTTTCTGAAGGGTTGGGTGCATTACTTAACGGGGATCAACCGACATCCTTAGGGGAACCTGTGATTCAATAAGCCTGGCTTTTCTCTTGAATGGATTTTCTTTGGCTCCATCATGGCATCCCTCCATTTCCAATGTCAGTCTTCTCTTTGGACAACCAAAGACCGAGAGGAGGAGAAACTAAAACTGAAAACCTGACAGAAGCTACTTCAACTTCCCTAACAACTCTGAAGTTTACAGTCAAAAGGGTCTGGGGAGTTCAGACCAGCTGATCCTTGTTTAATAAGCTGCAACTGGAGGAAGAACATTCACAAAAAAAAACAGTAATTTACTGTTAAAGGATTTTTTGGGTTGTGATATCTGGTGTTGTAGGGGGCGCTGTTGAGTTCTGTGAACATATATGAGGTTAGTCACATATGGAGTTTTGAATTTAGAAACAGATATTATGATCCCACTGGGAGCCTTACTGAGAGAGGTCACGATCCCACGAGTCTCCTCCATGACGTCCTTATGCAGAGCTCTCTGGTCAGGATCCAGCAACTCCCACTCCTCATCCGTGAAACAAACAGCAACGTCTTCAAAGCACACTGGACCCTAAAAGAAAAAGGGAAATGTCCTCCTCTGAGACAACAGTGTTGTTCATCACCACTCCTTGAGCTAGGACATTCTTCCACCCCTTGGCCTCTGTCCCCACAAGGCAGCTTCCCCTGACCTGATCTGGTTCCACAGCCGCTGCTTCCATTCTGTCCCCATTCATAGATGGATGAAGAGGTTTAGCCAGTATCACTGTGTCACCTGCAAGAGGAAAAAGGTAAGGGGGAGGCCCAGAGTGCCTTCTTGTCTCACAGGTGAATCAGTGCATCTAAACTACAGAGGGGCCTTTGAGAAAGTCTCGCCTGCTGAGTGCATTTGGATGTTTGGGTGCATTTCAGATGTTAGTTGTGCAGAAATATATCTTCCCGACCTCTGGGCTCTTAGCCCTAGCTATCTCCCCCAACAAAATATGAAAAACCAACAGAATGAGACCTAACGGAGAAAAGACTACTTACCCAGCTGCCTCTCTCTGGTGTCCAACGGAGGCCTCTCTGCCTCAGAAGAAAGCTGGCCCATTTCTGCAAAGAGATCCTTTCCCTGAAAAAGAAACAAGGATTCAAAAGAGAGAATGGGGAGGATTAAAAAATGAATTACAGGGCCAACAGCTTCAAGGGTGACAGATCTCATTCCATGGACGTCTTCTGATACGGAAGGGGGGGAGCATGTCTTCTTCACCCTTCCGCTGGTCACCAGAGGGTCCGAGGCGATGACCTCAAGGGCACCCAGCCCCACATGGACCCCTCAGCCCCCACACCGTTGCACAAGCACCACACTTTACCCCAAGCCCCATAAATAAAGTGCCTTTCCTCTTTCCTACACTGATCCGCTATTATGGGCGAAATAAGCCCAAACTCTTATGCCTTCCCTCCCGCTCTATTTTACTATGGGTAGACCGTATAGGGTTATATTTCCTATCCTTTGAATGGGTGCGTTCTACCCAATCAGAACCATGCATTCGTCTTGCAGAGCTACCTCAGCGAGCTCCTGCATGCCTCATTTAACCTCTTGACAAGCTGCTGACGGCTCCCCGCTGGGAGAACAATGGAATCGAAACTTGTGAACTCATAAAATTGTCAAATCTTGCTACAATGTATCCATTTTGTTTCCGATCTCAATTGTCAATATAAAATGGGCTAAAATCTTTTAAAATTCATATAAAATCAACTGCAACACCAATTTTCTTGCTTTTGGTGCCAATCGGCTCAATTTCTCTAGGACTCCATGACACCTCCCCTCTCCTCCATAATCCCTCAAGCGAGGTGTCACGTACTCTCAGGAAGACCCTAATCCCGTCAAATCACTCTGCCAAGCCTTTCCTCTGGGCAATGCCAGGTGGCAGACTATGCATATATGGACCATTGTCTTCTCATCACTGGTACTCAGGATGTGCTTATCTGTGCATATCTCCAGCTCTGCATATTCCCCCCTCCCTTCTCCATATGTTAATCTGTGTAACCCAACCTCTTCCTAATGTATTCATGATGTAATCTGTGTAACCCAATCTCTCCTTCATGTATTCATGTTGTAACTGTGATGTATTTTGCACTGTATTCTGGGACATGGAGGGAAGTTTTAAAAGTTCATGCCACAAAGTTCTCGCGGTTCAATCTCGCCTTGAACCTGTTGCGCAATAAATTTGGATCTTCTGCAGCTTGCTCCTGTCTCCGGCTGAGCTCATTTTTTCCTCCGCAGGGACCCACGGATTTAGTCCGAGGAGCTGGGTGGCAGAGCAGCCTCGCACCCAGATTTTACCGTAACACTTCCCAGGAAAAAAATATGAGCCATCAGTAGAGCATGATGGGATGTTATCTGTCCTGTTTGGAGCCCCTTGGGAGTATCCAGAGGAAAGTCTCTCTCACCTGCTTTCTCTCCTCTGCCTGACTCAGGAGGAAACCTTCGGCCAGGGCCACCGCCTGGGAACTGGTCTCCGCTCCACAGTCCCTCACCCAGCTCTCCATCTCCAGGGGAAGGACAGCCAGGAACTGCTCCAAGATCACCAGGTCCAGCATCTCAGCTTTCGTGTGCCTTTTTGGCTTCAGCCACTGTTGGTCAAGGTGGTAGAGTCGGCTGCAAACCTCTCGGGGTCCTTTGGCCTCCTGGCAGCAGAACTGCCTCAACTGCTGGCTCTGCACCTCTGAACGGAGGGTGTACTCCTCACCCAGGATCTTCTGCACAGAGTTTTCCCAGAATCCCCCACTGCTCCCAGTTTGGATGTCATGGCCTCTTTCTGTTCCAGGGCCTGCTGAGTCTCGCTCATCCATCTCTGCTCTCAGGAAGCCTCTAGGAGATCGGAAGGAACCCTTCGGTCTTCTGCCAAGTTCTCTCTGTCTTAAGTAGAGGCGCTAGCAAATCCTACAAAGCAAATACATTCTTCAGTTACAAAAGTTGTCTAATATCAGAAGAAAAAGGTTCCCTGAGCAAGCATGGATGAGTCTTGGAGGGAACCAGGGCTGGACTGCACCACAGCCCAAACCATGAGCTATTTTATTTATTTAAATTTCTATAACACTTTATATTTTAAAGAAAATTCTCAAAGCGGTTTACAGCATATTAAATCTGTGGGGATAATTGGGGAGTTAGAAGAGGATATATGATTTAATGATATCCTTCCTAACATGCACTAGCTAGTTCCATATTCTAGTTCCATACATCCCCCTTTTTCAGATTACGCAGCGATCAGCTTGTTGCTGACTCATCTGAGTCTTACTATTAAAGATTCCTTCCTGGTAAAATCCCTTCCAATCCCTTTTAAATGAATAAGCACAATAATCTGATTCATGTTAATATAAAAGTAGTTTACTCACAGATTCATTCACGTTCACAGACATATCCCTGAAGGCAGGCTTAGGTTACATAACAATTAGAACTATTCCATAAAGAAGTTAGTCCCAAATGACTGCCACTAAGGAGTCACTTCCCCAAACACACAGCAACATACAAAATGGAGAAGACACACTGATCAGAACATGGAGGCCGTGTGCTCCTCCATGCTAATACAACAGAATGCAGCCTCTTCAAGTCACATGTAGTGGAAGTCTGTCCCAGCTCAGGAGGAAACAGGAAGTCTTCTCCTGAGTGGTAGAAAACATCCCCTAATGTGTCCCCTGTAGGAATGTTGTACTTGACTGCAGTTTCACATCCCACAAAATCAATAAAAGAGAAATAAAACAAGACAAAGAAAGTCAACTATATAGTCTATAGTCAAAGCAGCATAACAGAAAACAAATATTCTCTTAAAGATTGCAAAATAAAACATTACAAAGGAGGTCAACTACAGAATACACTCGCTCATCCATCTGTGCTCTCAGGAAGCCTCTAAGAGATCGGAAGGAACCCTTTGGTCTTCTGCCAAGTTCTGTCTGTCTTAAGGAGAGGCGCTAGCAAATCCTAAAAAGCAAATACATTCTTCCGTTACAAAAGTTGTCTAATATCAGGAGAAGAAAAAGGTTCCCTGAGCAAGCATGGATGAGTCTTGGAGGGAACCAGGGCTTGACTACACCACAGCCCAAACCATGAGCTATTTTATTTATTTAAATTTCTATAACACTTTATATTTTAAAGAAAATTCTCAAAGCGGTTTACAGCATATTAAATCTGTGGGGATAATTGGGGAGTTAGAAGAGGATATATGATTTAATGATATCCTTCCTAACATGCACTAGCAAGTTCCATATTCTAGCAGAGTTCCATACATCCCCTTTTTTTAGATTACGCAGCGATCAGCTTGTTGCTGACTCATCTGAGTCTTACTATTAAAGATTCCTTCCTGGTAAAATCCCTTCCAATCCCTCTTAAATGAATAAGCACAATAATCTGATTCACGTTAATATAAAAGTAGTTTACTCACAGATTCATTCAGATTGTTACATAACAACTAGAACTATTCCATAAAGAAGTTAGTCCCAAATGACTGCCACTAAGGAGTCACTTCCCCAAACACACAGCAACACACAAAATGGAGAAGACACACTGATCAGAACATGGAGGCCGTGTGCTCCTCCATGCTAGTACAACAGACTGCAGCCTCTTCAAGTCTGTCCCAGCTCAGGAGGAAACAGGAAGTCTTCCCCTGAGTGGCAGAAAACATCCCCTAATGTGTCCACTGTAGGAATGTTCTACTTGACTGCAGTTTCACATCCCACAAAATCAATAAAAGAGAAATAAAACAAGCTAAAGAAAGCCAAATATATATTCTATAGTCAAAGCAACATAGCAAAAAACAAATATTCTCTTAAAGATATCAAAATAAAACATTACAAAGGAGGTCAACTACAGAATACATATTTAACACAGCAGGGCTGGGTGAGTCTGGGCCTCACCCCTAGGCCAGGTGGAAAGGGCCTTTTTAGAAAGGAGAAGAAAGAGGAGGAAGAAGAGGAGGAAGAAGTAGAAGAAGCAGCCTCTAGCTCTCCTAGAAGAAAGATTGCAATGCAGAATGTGGAGGCAACGGAAGGGATTTCTGCGAGATGAATCAGCCTGGTTTCTTCTGCCTTCCAGTCACTGCATGAAGTCAGAACTGACTGACAAGGAAGTGACTTGTATCTTGTGAAAAATGGATGCTTGGCACTAGTGGGGGTCCTCACTCGGGGGTCCTCAGGAGTTGCTCCCCCCCATCCTCACTCCCCTGCTTCTGTCTCCTTTTCTTGCACTTGGACTCTCTGCCACTCTCAAGGCAGACTCCTGGGGTGGGGTCCCTTTTTCTTTGCTCTGAGGGCCAGGTACATATCTGGCCAACCCCCTGAGGGCCAAGTGGGCAGGGCCAAATACACCTCCCTTCAAATTTAGGAGGGTAATTTAGTATTATTATTCAATTAGATAGCTTAACACACACACAGCCATTGATGCCAAGGTCCCTGGAGGTTCAGTGAGTAGCAGCGCCCATTTCCAGCAACAATCCTTTGGGGACAGAGAGGATGTGGTCCTGGGATGCCCTGCTCTGGGTGCGAGGGGATTGCTGCAGTGGCCTCCGTGGGGAGCTGCCCTGGGAGACACTGGGAAACTGGTCCCCAATGCAGCAGCCAGACTATGGGCTGGGATCCCTCTCTTTATCCCTGGCCTCTCTCTCCCACCTTTTTTTGGGGGGGGGGGGCTGGTCCACCTCCTCGTCCTGCTTTGGAAAACCATTTGCACATGTTTCCTCTGTTCTGCAATGAGGCTGAGCGATGTCACACAGAGTTAAAGTCCCAGGGACTCCTTTGTTTGAAGAAGGGAGATCTTTTCTGAAGGGGGGGGGGCGGAGGGTCAAATGAGTTTGGGATCCTCTGATCTCCAGGAAGGAGAGCGTGGCTGACCTGGCCCCTCCCTGGCAGGACCCTCTCCTCCCTGACTTGGGGTCCCCCCCTGCAGGAGCAGATCAGCCCCCCCCCAGGCACCCTCCCTGCTGCAGCCCTGGGACCGCCCCCCCGTCTCCCCACTGCACCCTCGGGGGCGGGGGGGAGAGAGAGCGAGGAGACTCACCAGATCCCAGGAGAGACACAAAGCAAGGAAAGGACGGGGGAGGGAGGGGCCTTGGCTCTGGAGGACCTGCCCCCCCTTGCTTCCTGGCCTCTCTAGGAAGGCAGCTCGCTTCCCTTTAACCCTTGCCAAGCCCAGCGTGCCCATCTCTCCCCTCCGCGTTTTTCTTTCTTTATTCCACTTCCAGAGATGCTTTTTGGGGGACGCCCCCCCCACACTTTCCTTTCCTTCTAGCGCAGTGATGGCGAACCTTTTGGAAACCGAGTCCCCAAACTGCAACCCCAAACCCAATTTAACCTGCGTATCTCATTTTCCCCCTGTGTCCTTCAGGTTTCTTCTTTATGACTGCTGTTGTAATAAATAATCCTTCATAAAAATTATTGCATTACATTCCTCATTAAATTATCTTTACGTTGATATATGATTTTATGGTATAACTCAGTGCTTTTTTTCTAAAAAAGAATGTTTAGTGGTACTCTCATTTTGACTCAAGAAAATCACCAATCGGGAGAAAAAAAAACCACTTCAAATCTGGGAAAATAAATACAGTGAATTTCTTCTCTCATTAAATTCACAAAATGTTTAGGGGTATGCGTCCCCCTGCGTCCCCACAGGAAAAAAGCCTTATTATTACTCCAAAAGAAAGTGGTGTCATGAGCCATCAAACCTCGGAAATACATTTTGTCCAGAAGGTTCCACAATTTTGGCCGCTAGTGTACACTAAAGGGCTGTACTAAGAGACCCTCTCCCAATTTTTAATATGAGATAATAATGATTGTCTGCATGCGCACATACAAATTAATATTAATAAATAAACCCAGCCAGATGGGTGGTGGTGTAGCAAGTAGTCAGGCCAGTCAAATGAAGAATTAAAGCAAGAAGGTTTTAATTGTTTGCCGGCAGCAAGCAATGGCACGGAGGAATAAGTTCCGTAGTCCGGCCCTTCCCAACAGGGGAGGCTTCCCTTTATACATTCTGGAATCAGGTCTTTATCCAATCAAACGTTACAGCATTACTCGTACTCTGACAGATACATTAGCTTCTGCCTAGAGACAGGGCCTGAGGAGTTGGCCATGACCCTTCCCTGTCCTTATCAGCCCATCTCTGGGTGTCTCTGGGCAGTGGGTGTCTGAGTGTATGTACCGGATATGGGCCTGGCCTAGGTCAACCCAATGGCTGCCTTGCTTAACATTTTAACTCCCAAAACGCCTTCCCTGATCACGTTGCCACAGTGGTGGTGGTTATATTTTGCCGTTTCTTCGGCTGCCCTTTGCTCACAGCCTCCAAGGAATGAATTCCTCCATTGGCTTCCATGGGAAAGCCCAGCGAACATGTCAACCCAGCAGCCCCTTCTAATGTTGCCGTCTTTAGGCTTACTGACCTGGGAGTCAAGCCCTGCTGAACTCAAGGCAGCTTACTCCCGAGTAGGAAAAACTGACTGGCGAGCCCCTCGCTCGGGCAAGGAGGCTAAGGCCCTGCTGGGATTACAGTGCGCGTGCCCACAGAGAGGGCTCTAGGTTTGCCACTTTGCCATTTCGTCAGCTCTCATGAACTCTTGACCAGGAGGCTGGCGGCTGCCAGAACCTCCGTTGCTCTAAAATAGAAAATCTTGTTTATTTCAGTTATTCCATTTATTTTCCACCTTTTTCTCCCAAGGTCACCCCAGGGAGCATCATGGCTGGGTGGGGATTCAAACCCTGGTCCCCCATGTCATAGAGTCCAACACCCAAACCTCTACCCAGCACTGAAATCCTTACATGATAATTAAGATAAAGACTAAGATATACCAAAATATTAAGACAAAGATTAAGATAAGACAGAGGGAAGGGATTTGCTGCTTAAATTTTTAACCTGGAATACAGTGAGGGGAGGTGTGAGGAAGTCTAGGAAATAAGTAAATGCAAAGAACACTATGAAAATGGAAATGTTTTTATTTGTATTTCTTTTGTTTTTGTACTCTCTTTTGTATTTTTGTATTTTTCTTTTCTTTTTTCTTTTTTCTATGTAAAAGCCTTAATAAAAATATTTTAAAAAAAGAAAAGAAAAGAAAACCTTACATGATTTCCAGATTTCACTTTGGTATAGAAATATGTGGATTTCAGAGACTCCGGGTTGGCGCTTCTGGTAATGGCGGATTTCCTCCATTTCGGAGGAATCCGCTCCTTGGAAATCAGGGTCTGATCACCACGGCGAGGTGGAGACCCGCTAGAAACCACGAGTGGAAGAAGCTCATGGACTTGGGATTTGGCAGGTACCTTTTGCGCCTCCCCTACTCGCGGGGAGAACCGGTTTCGGGGCTCCGGAGCGACGTGGGGTGAGCAGCGCGGTACATCGAATCAACCGCTTCTTTCAAGGAGTGAAGCCGCATTGCTGTTGCCATAAAGCGCCTACTTTTCCTGTGGACATTTGGACTCTAAGTAAATATTCGTAAGTAAACAGAAAATTGGACTATTTAAACATCTAAATTTGGCATTTGAATGTGAAGGTCTAAACAGGAAGTCCGCCTTCCGTTTTGTAAACAGATCAAAGCAAAGACGTCGCAAGCTAAAGCCTGGGAAAAGTACTCTGCAAAGTATTAAATTTCCACTATTTAAGATATTGAATACCCCCTTGGAAGCAGGAGAAGAGGGGGGAATCCTTTGTGGATGGTTTAAACCTGCGGGAGAGTGAGGGAGACGAGATAATTGACCACTGTGTCGAGCCTGGGATCTGGCTGTCAAAAAGTTTTATTCTGAGAAAATTAATAACTGGGAATGGAATACATCCTGATGGACGGTTGAATAAGAGATATATATATTTTTGCATTGTTCTTGTGGCACTTAAAAAGGAGAAAAGTTGAACAGTAACTTTGATACTGGATTTTGATTTGGAATAATAAGAATAGATACAAACAGAAACTGTTGCCTATAGAGGGAGCTTCTGAAACTGTTGCAGCTTGTAACTGCAAAGTGGAACTTTCCATTAAGAACCAAGGGCTGTGAAAGAAGCGACCTTGGAAAGTCTCTGGATAAGAATGGGAAAACAAGAAGCTCTAGTGAATGCATTTGAAAAAATAAATGCTCTTTTGGAACAATTATATGAGAAGACGGACTTGACGGTAAAGAAAATGGAAACTTTGGGACAAAGTGTATTTGATTTGGAACAAAAAGTGAACATTTTAACAGGAACCACTTGGGATGTGACTCAGGAACCAATTTTGAAACGGCAAGTTCGGGAGAAGAAGATGGAACAAACTGTTTCTGCACCTCAAGAAACTCAAGTGGAGGCCCTGGCCCCACAGAAACAAATTGATGGACATAAGTTGAATTCTGAGGTGATGGAGTTTGAGAGTCAGAATCGGAGAGACGGTGCCCCGCTTGGACTGAAGAAGGGAAGATGGGCAGATTTTCCCATGGAGGGAGGCACTGAGGGAGAGACTGGAAAAGTGGAGCTCTTCAGTCTCAAAGGGCCTGTGGAGTATGCCTTGGAACATCTTTTGGATTACAACTTTGAATATGGAGTATGGGCAAATTTGCTGAGATGGGTGGGACCAAGGAAGCCCTTTGGGACTTAATCCTTTGGGAGTTGTTCCACTTGGCCTTTGGTCTGGACTCAGTCTGATCCTCCTCTTTCTTTTTTTGATGGAACCCCTTATATGGGACCCTGTATATAAATTTTCCCTCGGGCCTTTTGCGGCCCATATAGGACCAGCAAGGATAGCTGACCCTGGTGAATATTTGATGTTTCATCCCCTTCTGGTCTTGATTTGTGAGTCGCCAGTAAAATAAGGCTGCATTTAAAGCTGTATTTTAAGCTATATTTTAATCAATTGCTTTTTTTGCTTTTTTTTAAACTGTATTTTATATTTGGTGTTAGCCACCCTGAACCCGTTCTTGGCCTGGGAGGGCGGGGTATAAATAAAAATCTTCTTCTTCTTCTTTGCAACAAATAAAGACACACAAAACTCCCTCTCTGCAATGCAATCTGAAATTTGGGTTTCCTGAAGGTCCTAAGGACTTGGCCAACCTAATATTAAGTAAATAAGGTAAGCCAATGATTCTCTCCATATGAACCACCCTCTAGTCTCTGCTTCTCAATTTGTATTGTATTATTTTATGTAGTGTGACTTGCCATTGTTTTACTGATTACAGTTTAGAAATTATTTATTGTATCTATTGAGTGTGAAGGAGGTGAGGACAGGTGACCCCACCTAGGCCCGAAGTCACCCCAGGCCTCAAGACCAAATTTCCCCTTTCTCTCTTCTAAAAATCCACAGCTTCAGCTTTGCTTTCTCACAAGATGCTGCTGCATAGGCAAAACGTTATTTTTATCAGTACGAGAAGGCTTCAAAAAGCTAATGAATAGACTCTATCAATGCCAAGAATAAGCAGGCCTGGGAACTTATCTCATCCAGGGGCAACCAATGTTGGACATGCTGAAACGCAAGGGCTCCTCAACCCCCTTGGCTTCTCATCCCCCTTTCCTGGGAAGGGCGCCAAGAGGAGCTTTCTGTTCATGCTCAGGGAAACTCCGGAGGAGGGGGAGAAGGGGAGGGAACTGGAGGGGAATCTATGCTCTGTGCAAATGGCTGTGAACTTGTGCTTGTTTGTGAAGTTATCACACTAGCTCCTTCTACCAGTCCCGGATGGTAGAAATAAAGCTTTTTCTCTGAAAATTATCCCTTGAGTGCCTGACTCCCATTTCCCTCTCCCCGGGTGCAATGCTCTTCCCACCCGAGGGCAAAGCCTGAAAAGTGGACTTCTGTTTAAACTTTTATATATTTCTATTATTATTTTATACTATACTAATAATTGTTGAATGTTACTTTTTGATGAAGGTTGCTTATTTTAAAGTTTTATTATCACATTTTTGTATTGCGTTAGATTGTTATAAGATTGTTATAAGCTTGTAAACCGTCTTGAGTATTGTAAGATAGAAAGAAGGTATACAAATTAAAAATGATGATGATGAACCGCGTGGGACTTTGAGCTGCTTCCGGATCCAGCCGAGACTCAGGCACTCAGTGGCTGGAAGTGCCTTTGAGCAACTGCAGATGGTTCCACATTCCAGGACCGGGAGACCCTGGCCTCACGCCTTCGTTTCTTCAAGGCTGGATGACCACAGTGCCCTCCATGTGGGGCATCCCTTGCGCTTGGTCCAGAAGCTTCAGCGGGTGCAGAATGCTGCAGCATGATTGCTGTCAAAGCGAGGCCTTCTCGGCATATGACCCTTTGGCTCAGAGGGCATCACTGGTTGCCCATTGGCTACCAGGCCCAGTTCAAGGCCTTTCCATTATCATAGGGACCAGTTTACCCATGAGATCCCCTCCTTACCCCACAGGCAGACACTCGACCGCTTCAACCACAGGTGCCACGCAAGACCTCAATTGTTTAGTATGGCAGCACAGAGCCTTTGGAACTCCCTGCCTCTTGAGGTCAAGCAGGCGCCTCCCTCCCACATTTTGTGTGAACCTGCTAAAAACATGCCTGTGCAGGTGCTTAGAAAGTTGAGGTGAATATTAGCATTTTAACTTAGCTTAATCGTAGTTACTGAAAACCAGACTTTCTCAATTTATTCAGATATACATAGGAGATTGGCTTCTCTCTCCTCAATATTTAGCTTTCACAAACTCAGCAACGGTAACAAAGTTGAATGCTGCAAAGTGGACCGTGAAGCCTCCTGCCTGATGTCAAGTGGCAGGGAGTTCCAAAGTACACTTGCTGCCACACCAAAAGATCAATCTTTAAAGTTGGAGGTTCCTACAGGGCAGGGCTGGCAGGTTGCACAGTCAGTGGCCCAGTATTAGTGCTTTCTAAACAAAAGCATATCATTTCCTCTTCCAGGAAAGTCTTTTATTCAGTCTCACCTGCGATCATATGTGCTGAACACACAGAAACACATAGATAATGTGAAATAACTGGGAGTTACAGACTCCAGATAACACGCAACACATGTAATCAGATTAATGAAAGAGTACACATGATTTCCCCACCTTTTTAAAAAACATTGTTTTTATTTCTCTTGGTACAGAAGATAACTTTTCAGAAAGATTTGGTTACAACAGTAAACAACAAATAACTTGTCCTCATGGAATTGCAGACTTTCTTCCTGCCGTGTGTAAAAGTTTCATTTGATTACTCTAAAAGATCACGCCACCTTTTCCCATGAGTGCTGGGTGGATTCCGGCAACAGTCTTAACAATTTATATATTCAATAAACTTTGGCCACGTGTTATAAAAGGAATATAGATTGTGTTACCTCACCTTCTTAATTTCCCTTGGCAAACAAAATTTAAGGTACTGAAATTGTGGTGCCCAGAATTGAACACAGTATTCTGGAAACAAAATAAAAAAATTCCTTCCAGTAGCACCTGAAAGACCAACACATTTTGTTATTTGTATGAGCTTTCGTGTGCATGCACACTTCTTCAGATACCATTTTATTTTATTTCGACTACGGCAGACCAACATGGTTACTTACCTGTAACTAGAACAGTATTCTGGGTGGGGCCTGACCAAGGCAGAAGAAAGTGGTGCTATTCCTGCCCTTGATCTGATTCTGCCTTCTGCCACATTGGCCTCCGCTCCCCGTTTGGTGTCGTCTGCAAATGTGATGAGCATCCCCTCAGTTCCTTCATCCAAGTCATTTATAAAGACGTTGAACAACAACGGGCCCAGGACAGAACGCTGCAGCACCCCTCTTGTCACTTTTCCCCAGGAAGAGGAGGAACCATGAAGGAGTCCTCTTTGGGTTTGGTCAGTCAAGTCCACCTAACAGTTACCTTGTTCAGCCTCATTTTACCAGCTTCCTCACATAAATATCACGGGGGACTTTGTCAAAAGCCTTACTGAAATCAAGATGCACTATTTCCACAGCAGGCACCTGAGGAACAGTCTGTAACTCCAGTCTGTAACTCCTGTCTGTTTATGTTGTGAATCACCGTGAAATCTTCAGATGATGGGCACATAAATTTTTTAAATGATGATAATAATAAGGATATTGTCAAGCTGGAACATGTGCAGATGAAGGCGACCAAGATGGGGTTATTATTATTTATGCATTTATTTATTATTTATCCATTTATTATTATTTATGCATTTATTTCATTTCTATAGCACCCTACAGCAGGGGTGCCAACTTGAATAAAATATAGAAGGGGTTTAGTAAGCCCCGCCTCGGTTAAACAGTCACAGGATGCGGTGCAAGCATGCCATTTGAATGGCTGTTCCTATGAACTGGGGGGTGGCCCCCTCACATATCTTATTGGGGGAATAAAGACCCCTCAGACTCTAAGAATTGGCTCTTATTCTCTACACCCACAGGTCACAGGAGGGTTACAACATAAAATCACACAATGAAAACACAAAACACACAGCCCACAACCTGTAACCCCCACCTCCCCACCACATTTTAAAAGGGCATTAGATGTCAATCAGCCAAAGGCCTGTTTAAAGTGGTGTGTTTTTCTCTAGCGCTGAAAGCTGTATATTGAAGGGTTTTCCACGCTTCATATGAATTCTTTGATGGGAACTGAGACTGGAGCTCACACTAAAACGCTTTCCACATTCCACACACTGATAGGGTTTCTCCCCTGTATGAAGTCTCTGATGCCTAGTGAAACTGGAGCTATCAGTGAAGCTCTTTCCACATTCCACACACTGATAGGGTTTCTCCCCTGTATGAATTCTCTGATGGGAAGTGAGATAGGAGCTCTGACTGAAGTTTTTTCCACATTCCACACACTGATAGGGTTTCTCCCCTGTATGAATTCTCTGATGGCGAGTGAGGTTGCTGTTGTTGTTGAATCTCTTTCCACAATCCACACACTGATAGTGTTTCTCCCCTGTATGAATTCTCTGATGGGAAGTGAGATGGGAGCTATTAGGGAAGCTCTTTCCAAATTTGACATACTGATAGGGTTTCTCCCCTGTATGAATTCTCTGATGGGAAATGAGAGATGAGATATGAGCGAAGCTCTTTCCACAATCTACACACTGATGGGGTTTCTCCCCTATATGAATTATTTGATGGCGAGTGAGATTGCCGTTGTCGCTGAATCTCTTTCCACAATCCACACACTGATATCGTTTCTCCCCTGTATGAAGTCTCTGATGGCGAGTGAGATTGCCGTTGTCGCTGAATCTCTTTCCACAATCCACACACTGATGGGGTTTCTCCCCTGTATGAATTCTCTGATGGGAAGTGAGATTGGAGCTCACACTGAAGCTCTTTCCACATTCCACACACTGATAGGGTTTCTCCCCTGTATGAATTCTTTGATGGGAAGTGAGATTGGAGCTCACACTGAAGCTCTTTCCACATTCCAAGCACTGATAGGGCTCCTCCCCTGTATGAATTCTCTGATGGCGAGTGAGATGGGAGTTTTGACTGAACCTTTTTCCACATTCCATGCACTGATAGGGTTTCTCCCCTGTATGCATTCTGTCATGGGAAATGAGAGATGAGAGATGAGTGAAGCTCTTTCCACAATCTACACACTGATGGGGTTTCTCCCCTATATGAATTCTTTGATGGATAGTGAGATTGGAGCTCATACTGAAGCTCTTTCCACATTCCACACACTGATAGGGTTTCTCCCCTGTATGAATTCTCTGATGGCGAGTGAGATGGGAGTTTTGACTGAACCTTTTTCCACATTCCAAGCACTGATAGGGCTTCTCCCCTGTATGAATTCTTTGATGGGAAGTGAGAGAGGAGCACTGACTGAAGCTCTTTCCACATTCCATGCACTGATAGGGTTTCTTCCTAATGAGATTTCCTTGATGGGAAGTGGAATTGGAACTTTTTCCACTTTCAAGATATTTATTCAGCTTCTCCATTGTGGGGATTTTGTCATGGTCACCCTTGTTCTTAATTTCCAGTCCATCACTATCTGCAATGAAGAGTAATGGATTAGCGCCTCAGGGAGAAATTAAGGAAGAATACTTGTTAACTCTGGTAATAGAGGAATAACACAAACGGGTTAGATGGATGGTTTTCTGAAGGGTTGGGTACATTAATTAACGGGGATCAACCGACATCCTTAGTGGAACCTGAGATTCCATAAGCTACTCCAACTTCCCTAACAACTCTGAAGTTTACACTTAAAATGACCTGGGGAGTTCAGACCAGACTGATCCTTGTTTAGAAGCTGCAATATTGTAATCCCAGGAGTCTTAAGGGGGTGCTGTTGAGGTCTGTGAAAATAGCTCAAAGAGAGCTGTTTTGAAATTAAAAACAGATATTCTGATTCCAAAGGGATCCTTACCAAGAGTGGCCACAATCCCATGATTCTCCTCCATGACATCTTTATGCAGAGCTCTCTGGTCAGGATCCAGCAACTCCCACTCCTCATCTGTGAAACAAACAGCAACATCTTCAAAGCACACTGGACCCTAAAAGAAAAAAGGGAAATGTCCTCCTATGAGACAACAATATTGTTCACCACCACGTCTTGATCTACGACATTGTTCCACTCCTTGGCCTCTGTCCCCACAAGGCAGCTTCCCCTAACCTGATCTGGATCCACAGCCGCTGCTTCCTTTCTGTCCCCAAGAAAAGATGGATGAAGAGGTCTTGCGGGCATCATTCTGTCACCTGCAAGAGGAAAAAGGTAAGGGGGAGGCCCAGAGTGCCTTTTTGTCTCACAGATGAATCAGTGCATCTAAACTACAGAGGGGCCTTTGAGAAAGTCTCGCCTGCTGAGTGCATTTGGATGTTTGGGTGCATTGCAGATGTTAGTTGTGAAAAATATATCTCCCCTCCTCTGGGCTCTTGGTCCCACTATCTCCCCCAACAAAAGATGAAAAGAACCCAGAGATGAGTTGGAAAACCAACAGAATGAGACTAAATGGAGAAAAAACTCCTTCCTCCTTACCCAGTGGCCTCTCTCTGGTGTCCAACGGAGGCCTCTCTGCCTCACAGGAATCCAGGTCCATTTCCACACAG
This sequence comes from Podarcis tiliguerta, assembly GCF_965153285.1. Classification (NCBI taxonomy): domain Eukaryota; kingdom Metazoa; phylum Chordata; class Lepidosauria; order Squamata; family Lacertidae; genus Podarcis; species Podarcis tiliguerta. The sequence continues at coordinate 2,605,098 of NC_139537.1, read as the reverse complement.
AGATCCTTTCCCTGAAAGAGAAACAAGGATTCAAAACAGAGAAAGACAGGTAGTTACCAAAGATGGTAGACTACCGAAAACCTTTTTTGAGATGACAGACAACCTGGATTTAGTTGATATTTGGAGAACAAGAAACCCCTTGGGGAGAGAGCAAATCTTCTTCTCTGAAGCCAAAATGACATGGACAAGAATTGACCAAATATGGATAACTAGAGGTATGGCACCAAAGACAAGAAAGGTGGAAATCTGCCCAAAAACCTGCTCCGACCATAACGCCGTGAAGATGGAGATGAACTTAATACCAATTGGCTCCTTCAGATGGAGGATGAATGATGCCTTATTTAGAGAGGAAGAAGTGACTAAGAAGGCCCAAAAAACCTTGAGAGACTATTTTGAGATAAATATCAATACTACAGTTGAAAAAAGAGTAATCTGGGACGCAAGTAAAGCGGTTATGAGAGGGTTCCTGATACAACAGAATGTATTAAAGAAGAGAGCTCAAAACGAAAAGAAAGATAAAATTTTGGAGAAAATAAAGGAAAGTGAGAAGAGACTGAGAGCAAAACCAAAGTCACAAGAAATCTTGAGAGAAATAAAGTTATATCAAGTACAATATATGCAAATGATAAATCAAGAGATAGAATGGAAAATTAAACAAATGAGACAAAAGACATTTGAGTCGGCTAATAAGTGTGGGAAATTGTTAGCTTGGCAAATGAGAAAAAGACAAAAACTAAATACTATCACTAATTTAGAAGTGGAAGGAAAGATCATACAGAACCCAGTTGAGATCAGAAATTGTTTCCAGAGGTACTTTAAACAATTATATACACAAGAGCCACAGAAAGAGATTGATATAGATCGATTTTTGAAAATAAATGGACTACAAAGAATCTCTCCAGAAAATAAATTAATGTTGAACTATAAAATAACTGAACAAGAAGTAGAAAGTGCCATTCAGAACATGCAATTAGGTAAATCTCCAGGACCAGATGGACTGACTTCTAGATACTACAAATCATTGAAAGAATGGTTGGTACAACCTTTGAAGGAAGTCTGTAATGGAATACTGGAAGGGAGAAAGGCACCAGAGTCATGGAAGGAAGCGTACATCACACTTATACCGAAAACAGAGACTGAAAAGACGCAGCTCAAGAACTACCGCCCCATATCATTGCTAAATGTGGATCACAATTTTTTTTGCAGATATTTTGGCCAAAAGACTAAAAAAAGTTCTAGTAGAAGAGATTCACAAAGACCAAGCAGGCTTTCTCCCGGGCAGACATTTATCTGACAATATGAGAAACATAATTAACATTTTGGAAATGCTACGAGAGAATATTAACACTAAGGCAGTTTTGATTTTTGTGGACGCGGAGAAAGCCTTTGACAATATTTCTTGGAGTTTTATGAAGAAGAATCTCCAGGGGATGGGGGTAGGACAAGGGTTTGAAAATGGTATAGGTGCAATTTATTCTGAACAGGCCAAATTAATTGTCAATAATGTTGTGAAGGAGGAGTTTAAGATAGAAAAAGGAACACGACAAGGTTGCCCAATCTCCCCATTGCTTTTCATATCGGTCCTGGAGGTCCTTTTAAACATGATTAGAAGGGACCAATTGGTTAAAGGTATACAGGTCGGAGCCAAACAATATAAATTGAGAGCATTTGCAGATGATTTAGTTTTGACATTACAGGAGCCAGAATCTAGTACTAAAAGAGTTTTGGAACTGATTCAAGAATTTGGTCAAGTTGCAGGATTTAAATTGAATAAGTTAAAAACAAAGGTTTTAGAAAAAAAATCTAACAGGGACAGAGAGAGAGGTTTCAGAATGAGACAGGTTTAACAGTGGTTAAGAAAGTGAAATACTTGGGGATCAATATGACAGCTAAGAATGGGAATTTATTTAAAGACAACTATGAAAAATGTTGGATGGAAGTGAAAAAAGATTTAGAAATTTGGTCAAATTTGAAACTTTCACTGCTAGGCCATATTGCTGCGATAAAAATGAATGTATTGCCTAGAATGTTGTTTTTGTTTCAAACATTGCAAGTTATTGACAAAATGGATTGTTTCAAGAAGTGGCAGAGAGACATTTCTAGATTTGCCTGGAAGGCAAGAAGCCAAGAATAAAATTTAAAATACTAACAGATGCAAAGGAAAGAGGTGCATTTGCCCTGCCAGACCTTAAACTTTATTATGAATCAGCAGCTTTCTGCTGGTTGAAAGAATGGCTGCTTCTTGAAAACACAGACATTTTGGATTTAGAAGGCTTTAATAACGCATTTGGATGGCATGCATATTTGTGGTATGAAAAGGTCAAAGTGCATAAAGCATTTAAAAATCATATTGTCAGGAAAGCTTTGTTTAATGTCTGGATAAGATATAAAGACCTACTTGAAAATAAAACCCCAAGGTGGTTGTCACCGGTGGAAGCGAAGGCTGTGAAAAAGCTCAATATGGAGGTCAAATGGCTGAAATATTGGGAAATTTTGGAACAAGAGGGAGATAAGTTGAAACTGCAGAGTTTTGAAAAGTTAAAAAACAAAGTGCGAGACTGGCTTCATTACTATCAGATAATGGAGGCATATAAATTGGATAAGAAAATCGGCTTCCAGGTGGAAAAATCAAAATTGGAAACGGAATTGTTAGAACCCAAAACTAAGATCTTGTCAAAAATGTATAACTTGCTGTTGAAATGGAATACTCAGGATGAAATGGTAAAATCTGCTATGATTAAATGGGCACAAGATGTTGGACATAACATAATGATGGCTGACTGGGAACAGTTATGGACCACGGGTATGAAGTTTACGGCATGTAATGCCTTAAGAGAGAATATTAAGAAAATGATATACCGGTGGTACATGACACCAGTCAAGCTAGCAAAAATCTATCATTTGCCCGATAATAAATGCTGGAAATGTAAAGAAACTGAAGGCACATTCTTTCACCTTTGGTGGACGTGCCCAAGGATTAAGGCTTTCTGGGAGATGATATATAATGAAATGAAAAAGGTATTTAAATATACCTTTCCGAAGAAACCAGAGGCCTTCCTCCTGGGCATGGTCGGCCATTTGGTGTTAAAGAAGGACAGAACTTTCTGTATGTATGCTGCAACAGCAGCAAGAATACTTATTGCAAAGTATTGGAAGACACAAGATCTACCCACCTTGGAAGAATGGCAGATAGAGGTGATGGACTATATGGAATTGGTGGAAATGACCGGCAGAATCCGAGACCAGGGAGAAGAGTTGGTGCAAGAAGATTGGAAGAAATTTAAAGGCTACTTACAGAAATACTGCAAAATTAATGAATGTTAGAATGATGTTGGATTGAGGTTAAGTGGTTTTTAGTAATAATGACATGAAGGAATATGTAAAAACGGATTGTTAAAAGGTGAAAATTCAAAGTCATAATATATTAAGATCAAAGATATGGATAAAGGGAAAGAGGGAAAGGATTTGCTGAATAAATAAATTGAACTGGAATACAAAGAGGGGAGGTGTGGGGAGGTCCGGGAAACAAGCAAATGTAAGATAAGCTATGAAAGATCGAATTGTTTTTTATTGTTTTTTATTTTCTATTTTTGTATTTTTCTTCTTTTTCTTTTTCCTTTTGTAATGTTTTGAAAATGTCAATAAAATATTATAAAAAGGAAAAAAAATAGATTTTATTCCATGGATGCCTTGCCAGAAAAAAAAGGGCCATCAGTAGAGCATTATGGGATGTTATCTGTCCTGTTGGGAATCCCTTGGGAGTATCCAGAGGAAAGTCTCTCTTACCTGCTTTCTCTCCTCTGCCTGACTCAGGAGGAAACCTTCGGCCAGGGCCACCACTTGGGAACTGGTCTCCGCTCCGCATTCCCTCACCCAGCTCTCCATCTCCAGGGGAAGGACAGCCAGGAACTGCTCCAAGATCACCAGGTCCAGCATCTCAGCTTTCGTGTGCCTTTCTGGCTTCAGCCACAGATGGCAAAGGTGGTAGAGTCGGCTGCAAACCTCTCGGGGTCCTTTGGCCTCCTGGCAGCAGAACTGCCTCCACTGCTGGCTCTGCACCTCTGAGCGGAGGGTGTCCTCCTCACCCAGGATCTTCTGCACAGAGTTTTCCCAGAACCCCCCAGTGCTCCCAGTTTGGATGGCATGGCCTCTTCCTGCTCCAGGGCCAGCTGAGTCTCGCTCATCCATCTATACTTTCAGGAAGCCTCTAACAGATCGGAAGGAACCCTTTGGTCTTCTGCCAAGTTCTGTCTGTCGTAGTGAAAAGCTCTAGGAAATCCTACAAAGCAAATACATTGTTCTGCTATAAAGTTTATACACCCTCCTCTCTCTCTTCCCCCCCTTAGCACCCAAGAATCCTGCAAAATCCCTTTGTCAATAAATACAGTATGGGGGCGGGTGAGATTTCAGATTCTTTTGGCAGCAATGGCATAATTGTTAGGAAACCAGACAAAGAGGCAGAAGAGGCTACAAGCACCAACAATAGTAATGTAAAACCTCAGAGGACAAATGTTAATCCACCAACTTATTCAAACTTGCATTGAGAACATCCATGGCTGGGAATGTTCTCTGATGTTATGGTATGCCCTGACTGCCAAGAATTTGCCTGGGCCGAGGACACAGGTTTTGTGAAAGGCAGAGCATCATAAAGGAATGAAACAGGGAGAATATATTTATATTCTGCTTTTGAAATTTTGTACATGTGTTAAATGTGCCATTTTTGTGATCTGGAAGGAAGTGGGTGAAATCTAAGAGGAGTCAGTCAGTGAATAAAATTCCCAGGCTCCTTTAAGAACAGGCTGTGTCTGCTACTCAACAAGAAGCTGGTCGTGCTAAATCTGCCAGGTCAAATCCTAGGTCAAGCCCAATGGCACAGGCAATAAAAGCAAGGGAGAGGGATTTGCACCCGAATGGGGAGGGGCTGGTCCTCTTTGCACTTTTCGATGCAGGACTTCCCATGCCTTTGTCTAGGCCTCAAGTAAAATGGCACAAGGGTAGGCGGAAAGACTGCAGAAAGCCTCTGCCTGGAACTCAATGCCCAACGGAATATAGTCAATTTCTTTGGTATTTTGGCGGATGGCTCAACAGAGAGGTCCACCGTGGCACCTGAAATCATTTCCTTTTATTCTATATTTGAAGGTGAAGTGAAATGTACCTATGGAGCCCTTGGCAGAATGTACTCCTAGACTATGCCTTCTTAGCTACCAAACCTAAGCAGAAAAGAGTCCAATTTAGATGGGATCTACCAGGAGGAGAGATGATTACCTTCAAAGAAGAGAGATTTCGACTGGACTCAGTACAGAAAGCTAGAGATTTCACAGAAAAAATCCAATTAGAAATGGATCAACCGTCTGACAGTATCAGATACAAGAGAGGCCTCTAAAAATTGAAAGCAGGAAGAGAGAGAGATCTAGGGAGGAGGGAGAGAAGGGAAAGGGGGTCAGAAGAGCCAAAGGGAGCTGCAAGAGGACCCAGGAAGAAAGAGAGAAGATTCCCTTCCAAGATGGCGCTCCCGCCTTTTTTCCTGGCAGTGCCCAGAGCAGGGCGAAGGCAGAAAGCAGATCTTGCTATGTATATGAATTCTCAGCGGAGGGGGGACGTCAAGTAACATGCTTAAATACTGAAAGTACACAAGCTTCCTTACAAAGACTAGACGATGTCCAGACTCTGGACATTCGAGAGAATTTGGTTTTCCTGTGAGCCTGAGAAGAATGGAGATATGAGGCAGCCGTGTTTCTGCAGACATGGGCAAGGCTGCCCCTTGGGGGGCAGATGGAAGTCTTCTTCCTCAGGAGAAGAAGCAGGCCTGTGTGGAGACTTGCGCCAGAGTTTCCCCTCCCTCCGGCCTCACAGTCCCTCAGGAAAGGTTTCCCCTTTCTCTTCAGCAGACTTCTCTGTTCTGAGTTCAGCAGAGCTTGCTCCCAGGAAAATGGGTCCACAATTGCAGCTTGACTGGGTGCTGGATTGCGGCTACAGTTCCTTAACAATGCAGATTTTAAATTTAGCCAGAGGCCGGATCACCACACCCAGTCCATTCAATTTATTCAGCAGGTGATGCAAAATACGATTAAAGGGAAAGGGCCCCTGACAGTTAAGTCCAGTCACGAACGACTCTGGGGTTGCGGCGCTCATCTCGCTTTACTGGCCGAGGGAGCCGGCCATTGTCCACAGAGAGTATTTCTGGGTCATGTGGCCAGCAGGACTAAGCCGCTTCTGGCGAACCAGAGCAGCACACGGAAATGCCGTTTACCTTCCTGCAGGAGCAGTACCTATTTATCTACTTCCACTTTGACATGCTTTCGAACTGCTAGGTTGGCAGGAGCAGGGACCGAGCAACAGGAGCTCATCCCGTCATGGGGATTCGAACCACTGACCTTCTGATCAGCAAGTCCTAGGCTCTGTGGTTTAACCCACAGCGCCACCCGTGTCCCAAAAGATGATGACACACACTGAAATAAGTCCAGAAGTGCACTCTTCTCATGCTCAGGTTGTACCATGTCAGTGGCAAATGGATTGAATTGCTCATCATGAGCCCAAATCGCGTTCCAGCATGCCACTGCTAAGTCTGTATAAACCACGATTTGTGTTTGCCATGAACTGTTGGTGTTTTAATAGCTGAGCGCCAGCATTTCGTACTGGTCTCTTTTGGTGCTGTTTACACAATGCTTTATGCTGTGTTTTCACGACATTTCTGCCAAGATTGTTTGATTGACTTGATGTTATCAGCCGCTCCGAGGATTTGGCCCAGGAGCGTCCAGAAACTGCATCCTCTTGGGCGAAGCACAGGGCTGAGCACTGCACAGAGTTCTGCATCTGCAAGGGGAGAGCAGGATGCGGCCGGGAGCGAGTCCCTCTCAGCACAGAAGAGGGGTGGAAACCCCCCAAAAGGAGACCTCTCCAAACGCTGCTCTCCTCCCCAGAAGTGAACTGCTTGGAGAGCCTGGCACTCTGCCTTCCTGCCTGGGGTGGGCAGGCTCTGGCTGGCAGGCGCCTCTGCCTTCCTGCCAGGGGTGGGCAGGCTCTGGCTGGCAGGCGCCTCTGCCTTCCTGCATGGTGTGCGAAGGCTCTGGCTGGCAGGCGCCTCTGCCTTCCTGCCTGGGGGGGCAGGCTCTGGCTGGCAGGTGCCTCTGCCTTCCTGCCAGGGGTGGGCAGGCTCTGGCTGGCAGGCGCCTCTGCCTTCCTGAATGGTGTGGGCAGGCTCTGGCTGGCAGGCGCCTCTGCCTTCCTGCCTGGGGTGGGCAGGCTCTGGCTGGCAGGCGCCTCTGCCTTCCTGCCTGGGGTGGGCAGGCTCTGGCTGGCAGGTGCCTCTGCCTTCCTGCCTGGTGTGGGTAGGCTCTGGCTGGCAGGCGCCTCTGCCATCCTGCCTGGTGTGGGTAGGCTCTGGCTGGCAGGCGCCTCTGCCTTCCTGCCTGGGGTGGGCAGGCTCTGGCTGGCAGGTGCCTCTGCCTTCCTGCCTGGTGTGGGTAGGCTCTGGCTGGCAGGCGCCTCTGCCTTCATGCCTGGGGTGGGCAGGCTCTGGCTGGCAGGCGCCTCTGCCTTCCTGAATGGTGTGGGTAGGCTCTGGCTGGCAGGTGCCTCTGCCTTCCTGCCTGGGGTGGGCAGGCTCTGGCTGGCAGGTGCCTCTGCCTTCCTGCCTGGTGTGGGCAGGCTCTGGCTGGCAGGCGCCTCTGCCATCCTGCCTGGTGTGGGCAGGCTCTGGCTGGCAGGCGCCTCTGCCTCCCTGCTTGGTGTGGGCAGGCTCTGGCTGGCAGGTGCCTCTGCCTTCCTGCCTGGTGTGGGCAGGCTCTGGCTGGCAGCCGCCTCTGCCTTCCTGCCTGGAGTGGGCAGGCTCTGGCTGGCAGCCGCCTCTGCCTTCCTGCCTGGAGTGGGCAGGCTCTGGCTGGCAGCCGCCTCTGCCTTCCTGCCTGGAGTGGGCAGGCTCTGGCTGGCAGCCGCCTCTGCCTTCCTGCCTGGTGTGGGCAGGCTCTGGCTGGCAGCCGCCTCTGCCTTCCTGCCTGGAGTGGGCAGGCTCTGGCTGGCAGGCGCCTCTTCCCGGCACGCGCTCTCTCCTTCCCTGACCTTCCTCCTGGGGAGTCTGGCAAAAAGCTCTGGCTCTCAGCCCCGGGGCTCCTTCCTCCTCTGGGTAGCAGGAGCATATGGGGGGGGGGTCTTTGCACCCCTGACCCTCTCCTCCCTGGCTTGGGGTCCCCCCAGGCCCCCTCCCCTGCTGCAGCCTGGGACCCCCACCAGATCCCAGAGAGAGAGGAGACTCACCAGATCCCAGGAGGGGACAGCGATACAGCCCTTGCAGGGGAGACACAAAGCAAGGAAAGGACTGGGGAGGGAGGGGCCTTGGCTCTGGAGGACCTGCCCCCCCTTGCTTCCTGCCTCTCTAGGAAGGCAGCTCGGTTCCCTTTAACCCTTGCCAAGCCCAGCGTGCCCATCTCTCTCCTCCGCCTTTTTTCTTTCTTTATTCCACTTCCAGAGATGCTTTTTGGGGGACGCCCCCCCCCCACTTTCCTTTCCTTCTAGCGCAGTGATGGCGAACCTTTTAGAAACCGAGTCCCCAAACTGCAACCCCAAACCCACTGATTTTATCGCAAAGTGTCAACACGGCAATTTAACCTGCGTATCTCATTTTTCCTGTGTTTTCACGTTTCTTCTTTATAAATGCTGTTGTAATAAATAATACTTCATAAAAGTTATTGCATTACATTCCTCATTAAATTTTCTTTCCATTGATACATGATTTTATGGTATAACTCAGTGCTTTTTTTTTCTACTCTCATTTTGACTCAAGAAAATCACCACCGGGAGAAAAAAATACAGTTCAAATCTGGGAAAATAAATACAGTGAATTTCTTCTCCCATTAAATTCACAAAATGTTTAGGGGTATGCGTCCCCCTGCGTCCCCACAGAAAAAAAGCACTGGTATTACTGCAAAACAAAGTGGTGTCATGAGCCATCAAACCTCGGAAAGACATTTTGTCCAGAAGGTTCCACAATTTTGGCCGCTAGTGTACACTGGAGGGCTGTACTAAGAGACCCTGCCCCAATTTTTAATATGAGATAATAATGATTGTCTGCGTGTGCACCTAAAAAGAAATATAAATAAATAAACCCAGCCTGTTGTGTGGGGTATAAACTATCATCATCATCATCATCATCATCATCATATTTTGCCGTTTATTCGGCTGCCGTTTGATCACAGCCTCCAAGGAATGAGTTTCTCTGTTGGCTTCCAGGGGAAAGCCCAGCGAACACGTCAACCCAGCAGCCCGTCTTTATATGCTTACTGACCTGGGTGTCAAGCCCTGCTGAACGCAAGGCGGCTTACTCCCGAGTAGGAAGAAGAGACTGGCCGGCCCCTCGCTCGCTCGCCAGGCCCACAGGCTTTGGGTGGCAGGAGAGCCTTCTCTCATCGCCCTCTCCCACTGTGCCCACAGACATGGCTCTGAGTGCCCTCTTTGGCACGCCTGCCCTAGTCTGCCATATTTCAAAAAGTAAAAACCAGGACACCCTAAAAGTTGTTGGACAATTCCGCCTTTGAAATCCTGGTAATGTTCAGCGGGAGAATCCTATGATGGATGTTTATGAATTTCTGCACGGCATGTAGAGAGTGGATTGAGAGAACTTTTTCTCCTCTCTTAACATGAGAGCCCATGGTGAAGCTGAATGTTGGAAGATTCAGGAGCCATAAAAGGAAGTCCTTCTTAGTTAAATGGTGGAACTCACCGCCTCATGAGGCAGCAATGGCCACCAACCGATGTGACTTTCTTTTTTCTTTTTAAATCATTATTGATTTCCCAATAAAAACAGCCAATCAACATATCATAATCCAATTAAAAACAAGAGACTAAAATTTAAAAAAGACGAAATTATAATTATTAATTTTTCTGGGCTCCCCATAGTCTGGACCTTTGAAGCATATCACAGGGTTCTGTCTTGGGCCCGGTCTTATTCAACATCTTTATCAACGACTTGGATGATGGATTCAAGGGCATCCAGATCAAATTTGCAGATGACACCAAACTGGGAGGGGTGGCTAACACCCCAGAGGACAGGATCACACTTCAAAATGACCTTGACAGATTAGAGAACTGGGCCAAAACAAACAAGATGAATTTTAACAGGGAGAAATGTAAAGTATTGCACTTGGGCAAAAAAAAAGGAGAGGCACAAATACAAGATGGGGGACACCTGGCTTGAGAGCAGTACATGTGAAAAGGATCTAGGAGTCTTGGTTGACCACAAACTTGACATGAGCCAACAGTGTGACGCGGCAGCTAAAAAAGCCAATGCAATTCTGGGCTGCATCAATAGGAGTATAGCATCTAGATCAAGGGAAGTAATAGTGCCACTGTATTCTGCTCTGGTCAGACCTCACCTGGAGTACTGTGTCCAGTTCTGGGCACCACAGTTCAAGAAGGACACTGACAAACTGGAACGTGTCCAGGGGAGGGCAACCAAAATGGTCAAAGGCCTGGAAAAGATGCCTTATGAGGAACCGCTAAGGGAGCTGGGCATGTTTAGCCTGGAGAAGAGGAGGTTAAGGGGTGATATGATAGCCATGTTCAAATATATAAAAGGATGTCACATAGAGGAGGGAGAAAGGTTGTTTTCTGCTGCTCCAGAGAAGCGGACACGGAGCAATGGATCCAAACTACAAGAAAGAAGATTCCACCTAAACGTTAGGAAGAACTTCCTGACAGTAAGAGCTGTTCGACAGTGGAATTTGCTGCCAAGGAGTGTGGTGGAGTCTCCTTCTTTGGAGGTCTTCAAGCAGAGGCTTGACAACCATATGTCAGGAGTGCTCTGATGGTGTTTCCTGCTTGGCAGGGGGTTGGACTCGATGGCCCTTGTGGTCTATTCCAACTCTATGATTCTATGATTCTATTCTATGATTCTATGTCTCAGCTTGTAAATATCCTTCTTAACATTTTTAAAATTTATGTACCCTTAATCTGAGGATTTCACGGTGGTTCACAACAAAAACATACTGGTTGAAAGAACGGCTTTCTCAAAAACAAGTCAAGCCAGAGAAATCTGTTTTCTATTTTTGGATGGAGGTACAGACTGATTCTTAGGGGACTGCTTTGGTAATAGTGCATCTTGATTTCAGTAAGGCTTTTGACAAAGTCCCCTGTGATATTTATGTGAGGAAGCTGGTAAAATGAGGCTGAACAAGGTCTCTTCCAACTCTATGATTCTATGATTCTATCTCCTAAATCTTCAGTCCTGCCTCTCCTCATGGTTTTCATATTTTCCACATCCCAATGTGACTTTCAAGGAGTGTTAGACAAATTCCCGGAGGAGGAGAGGGCTCTGCTCTGGCTCCACAGGGAGAGGCAGCCAAGCTTCTGAAAAGCAGTTGCTGGAAACCACAGGAATGGGAGAGGAGGGCTCTTCTCTCCCTCTGCCAGCCGTGTGACTTTCTCCAGGTCTCAGAAGCTCTGCCACGATGGGTCTCGGAGGCCCTCAACAGCACGGCCAACCTACTGGGCCAACTCTCCTTCATCCTGGTGGGCATCCCTGGTCTGGAAGCCTTCCACACTTGGATTGGGACCCCCTCTTCCTCATGTACATCCTGACATTACTGGGAACATCACCATCCTCTTCATCATCAAGACGGAGCCCAGTCTCCACCAGCCCATGGACCTCTTCCTCTCCATGCTGGCCGCCGGTGACCTGGTCATCAGCACCTCCACCTTGCCCAAGATGCTGGCCATCATGTGGTTGGGCGCCAGGGAGATCGGCTTCCACACCTGCCTGGTGCAGACGTGCTTCATCCACACCTCAAGGCTGGATGACCACAAAGCCCTCCATGTGGGTTATGCCACACCAAAATGTCCAGGGCAGGGCTGGCAGGCTGCAGATTCAGTGGTGCAGTATACCATTTCCCCTTCCAGAAATGCTTAATTGTGATTCAAGGGACACTGAAGTCCTTGCAGAGATGACAAGACAGCTTTCCAGATTAGTTAGCTGGGAGTGAGACAGTTGGCAGAGTGGCACTGGGCTCGCTAGGATGCCAGCTACTACAGGAATTCCTTTCTTGAGCCTTTTTAGCACTGCAATAGCATTTCTTTAAAAAATCAAAAAGGTTGATTTTTAAGTCATGGCAGAGTGTGAGCAAATACTCCACATTTGCCAAGCTTTCAGGAGCAGGACTAAGGGGTGAAATAAAGCCCCCCAGATCCCAGGTCTATCTCCCTTCTTCCTTTTCATTATCAGTTATTTCCACCTAAGAAATGGGAAGAAAGCAGCTGCTCATGCTAAGCGCTGGGTTTGTTGGGGTGGAGATTAATGATCTGACTATGATATTATTTGTCAGCAATAAATATGATTTGTTCTTATCTGTAAGTGAAGCCACATTTGAAACAATACAGAAGCAGTCAAAGGGAATTTCCCAGGAAGTCTTTTATTCAGTCTCACCTGCAATCATGTGTGCTGAACAGACAGAAACACATATATAATGTGAAATAACTGGGAGTTACAGACTCCAAATAACACGCAACACATGCAAGCAGATTAATGGAAGAGGACACCTGATTTTCCCACCATTTTTTAAAACATTGTTTTTATTTATCTTCATAGTACAGAAGATAACTTTTCAGAAAGCAATAGTTACAACAGTAAACAACAAATAACATGTCCTGATGAAATTGCAGACTTTCATCTTGCCATGTGTTAATGTTTCATTTGATTATTTTAAGAGCTCATGCCACGAGTGATGGGTCGATTCCTGCAACAGTCTTGACAATATATGTACTCGATAAACATTTGCCACATGTTATAAAAGGTATATGGATTGTGTTCCCCCACCTTCTTGATTTCCCCAGGCCAACAAAATTTAAGATACTGAAACTGTTATGCCCAGAATTGAACACAATATTCTGGGTGGGGCCTGACCAATGCAGAATAAAGTGGTGCTATTCCTGCCCTTGATCTGATTCTGCCTTCTGCCACATTGGCCTCGGATCCCCGTTTGGTGTCGTCTGCAAATGTGATGAGCATCCCCTCAGTTCCTTCATCCAAGTCACTTATCAAGACATTGAACAACAACAGGCCCAGGACAGAACCCTGCAGCACCCCTCTTGTCACTTTTCCCCAGGAAGAGGAGGATGTTAGGATATTTCCGTTCCACCTTAAAAGGGAGCAGGATGTTTGTGTCACAGCCTGCGTATTTCCTGTCTCACAGGATGTTTCTGTTGTGTCTTTTGCTTTGGTTTCTCTCTCACTGCCGGAACTCCCTCATGCAGGCAGTCATGATTTTTCTTTGTTCTGATCAACGCTGAATAAACTTAGAAATAATGCTCTCCTGTGTGCATCTTCCGTTGTGCAAATCTGCTGATAGAGTGTGCAAGAGCTCTGGATCTTTGGGAAGCTATTTCTGGAGCTCCTGTCGCTAATTGCTGATACTGCGTGTCTGCGGGAGATCAATGGATGTCCGGAGAGGACATGGAGGTCAAGATGGACTTTGTCTCCCTGGCAGTATTCCAACAGAGGAACCATGAAGGAGTCCTCTTTGGGTTTGGTCAGTCAAATCCACCTAACAGTTACCTAGTTCAGCCTCATTTTACCAGGTTCCTCACATAAATATCACAGGGGACTTTGTCAAAAGCCTTACTGAAATCAAGATGCACTATTACCACAGCAGTCACCTGAGAAACAGTCTGTAACTCCATCCAAAAAAAGAAAAAGAAAAAAGAGAGATTTCTCTAGCTTGACTTGTTTTTGAGAAAGCCATGCTTTCAACCTGTCTGTTTATGTTGTGAATCACCGTGAAATCTTCAGATGATGGGTACATGAATTTTAAAATGATAATAATAAGGATATTGACAAGCTGGAACATGTGCAAATGAAGGCAATCAAGATGGTGTTATTTTATTTATGCATTTATTTCATTTCTATATCACCCTATAGCAGGGGTGCCAGCTTGAATAAAATATAGAAGGGGTTTAGTAAGTCACAGGATGCGGTGCAAGCATGCCATTTGAATGGCTGTTCCTATGAACTGGGGGGTGGCCCCCTCACATATCTTATTGGGGGGATAAAGACCCCTCAGACTCTAAGAGTTGGCTCTTATTCTCTATACCCACAGGTCTCAGGACGGTTGCAACATAAAGTCACACAATGAAAACACAAAACACACAGCCCACAACCTGTAACCCCCACCTCCCCACCACATTTTAAAAGGGCATTAGATGTCAATCAGCCAAAGGCCTGTTTAAAGTGGTGTGTTTTTCTCTAGCACTGAAAGCTGTATAATGAAGGGTTTTCCACTCTTCGTATGAATCCTTTGATGGGAACTGAGATTGGAGCTATGATTGAAGCTCTTTCCACATTCAAAGCACTGATAGGGTTTTTCCCCTGTATGAATTCTCTGATGGGAACTGAGATTGGAGCTCTTCCTGAAGCTCTTTCCACATTCAAAGCACTGATAGGGTTTTTCCCCTGTATGAATTTTCTGATGGGAAGTGAGAGTGGAGCTATTAGTGAAGCTCTTTCCACATTCCACACACTGATAGGGTTTCTCCCCTGTATGAATTCTTTGATGGAAAGCGAGTTTGGAGCTCTGACTGAAGCTTTTTCCACATTCCACACACTGATAGGGTTTCTCCCCTGTATGAATTCTTTGATGGGAAGTGAGATGGTAGTTTTGGCTGAACCTTTTTCCACATTCCACACACTGATAGGGTTTCTCCCCTGTATGAATTCTCTGATGGGAAGCGAGAGAGGAGCTCCGGCTGAAGCTCTTTCCACATTCCACACACTGATAGGGCTTCTCCCCTGTATGAATTATTTGATGGAAAGTGAGACTGGCGCTGTGACTGAACCTTTTTCCACATTCCACACACTGATACGGTTTCTCCCCTGTATGAATTCTCTGATGGGAAGTGAGATTGGAGTTACTATTGAAGCTCTTTCCACATTCCAAGCACTGATATGGTTTCTCCCCTGTATAAATTCTCTTATGGGAAGTGAGTTTGGAGCTTTCAGTGAAGCTTTCTCCACATTCCACACTCTGATAGGGCTTCTCCCCTGTATGGATTCTGTGATGGTAAGTGAGAGAGGAGCTATGATTGAAGCTCTTTCCACATTCCACACACTGATAGGGTTTCTCCCCTGTATGGATTCTGTGATGGGAAGTGAGAGAGGAGCTATGACTGAAGCTCTTTCCACATTCCACACACTGATAGGGTTTCTCCCCTGTATGAATCCTTTGATGGGAAGTGAGTCTGGCGCTCTGACTGAAGCTTTTTCCACATTCCACACACTGATAGGGTTTCTCCCCTGTATGAATTCTTTGATGGGAAGTGAGAGAAGAGCTCTGACTAAAGCTCTTTCCACATTCCACACACTGATAGGGTTTCTCCCCTGTATGAGTTCTTTGATGTCTAGTGAGTTTGGAGCTCTTACTGAAGCTCTTTCCACATTCCACACACTGATAGGGTTTCTCCCCTGTATGGATTCTTTGATGGTAAGTGAGAGAGGAGCTATGACTGAAGCTCTTTCCACATTCCGCACACTGATAGGGTTTCTTCCTAATGAGATTTCCTTGATGGGAAGTGGAATTGGAACTTTTTCCACTTTCAAGATATTTAAACAGCTTCTCCATTGTGGGGATTTTGTCATGGTCACCCTTGTTCTTAATTTCCAGTCCATCAATATCTGCAATGAAGAGTAATGGATTAGAGACTCAGGGAGAAATTAAGGAAGAATACTTGTTAACTCTGGTAATAGAGGAATAACACAAATGGGTTAGATGGATGGTTTTCTGAAGGGTTGGGTGCATTAATTAACGGGGATCAACCGACATCCTTAGGGGAACCTGTGATTCAATAAGCCTGGCTTTTCTCTTGAATGGATTTTCTTTGGCTCCATCATGGCATCCCTCCATTTCCAATGTCAGTCTTCTCTTTGGACAACCAAAGACCGACAGGAGGAGAAACTAAAACTGAAAACCTGACAGAAGCTACTTCAACTTCCCTAACAACTCTGAAGTTTACAGTCAAAAGGGTCTGGGGAGTTCAGACCAGCTGATCCTTGTTTAATAAGCTGCAACTGCAGGAAGAACATTCACAGAAAAAAACAGTAATTTACTGTTAAAGGATTTTTTGGGTTGTGATATCTGGTGTTGTAGGGGGCGCTGTTGAGTTCTGTGAAAATATATGAGGTTAGTCACATATGGAGTTTTGAATTTAGAAACAGATATTATGATCCCACTGGGAGCCTTACTGAGAGAGGTCACGATCCCACGAGTCTCCTCCATGACGTCCTTATGCAGAGCTCTCTGGTCAGGATCCAGCAACTCCCACTCCTCATCCGTGAAACAAACAGCAACGTCTTCAAAGCACACTGGACCCTAAAAGAAAAAGGGAAATGTCCTCCTCTGAGACAACACTGTTGTTCACCACCACTCCTTGAGCTAGGACATTCTTCCACCCCTTGGCCTCTGTCCCCACAAGGCAGCTTCCCCTGACCTGATCTGGTTCCACAGCCGCTGCTTCCATTCTGTCCCCATTCAGAGATGGATGAAGAGGTCTAGCCAGTATCACTGTGTCACCTGCAAGAGGAAAAAGGTAAGGGGGAGGCCCAGAGTGCCTTCTTGTCTCACAGGTGAATCAGTGCATCTAAACTACAGAGGGGCCTTTGAGAAAGTCTCGCCTGCTGAGTGCATTTGGATGTTTGGGTGCATTTCAGATGTTAGTTGTGAAAAAATATATCTCCCGACCTCTGGGCTCTTAGCCCTAGCTATCTCCCCCAACAAAATATGAAAAGAACCCACAGATGAGTTGGAAAACCAACAGAATGAGACTAAACGAGGAAAGACTACTTACCCAGCTGCCTCTCTCTGGTGTCCAACGGAGGCCTCTCTGCCTCAGAAGAAATCTGGCCCATTTCTGCAAAGAGATCCTTTCCCTGAGAAAGAAACAAGGATTCAAAAGAGAGAATGGGGAGGATTAAAAAATGAATGACAGGGCCAACAGCTTCAAGGGTGACAGATCTCATTCCATGGATGTCTTCTGATATGGAAGGGGGGGAGCATGTCTTCTTCACCCTTCCGCTGGTCACCAGAGGGTCCGAGGCGATGACCTCAAGGGCACCCAGCCCCACATGGACCCCTCAGCCCCCACACTGTTGCACAAGCACCACACTTTACCCCAAGCCCCATAAATAAAGTGCCTTTCCCCTTTCCTACACTGATCCGCTATTATGGGCGAAATAAGCCCAAACTCTTATGCCTTCCCTCCCGCTCTATTTTACTATGGGTAGACCGTATAGAGTTATATTTCCTATCCTTTGAATGGGTGCGTTCTACCCAATCAGAACCATGCATTCGTCTTGCAGAGCTACCTCAGCGAGCTCCTGCACGCCTCATTTAACCTCTTGACAAGCTGCTGACGGCTCCCCGCTGGGAGAACAATGGAATCGAAACTTGTGAACTCATAAAATTGTCAAATCTTGCTACAATGTCTCCATTTTGTTTCCGATCTCAATTGTCAATATAAAATGGGCTAAAATCTTTTAAAATTCATATAAAATCAACCGCAACACCAATTTTCTTGCTTTTGGTGCCAATCGGCTCAATTTCTCTAGGACTCCATGACACCTCCCCTGTCCTCCATAATCCCTCAAGCGAGGTGTCACGTACTCTCAGGAAGACCCTAATCCCGTCAAATCACTCTGCCAAGCCTTTCCTCTGGGCAATGCCAGGTGGCAGACTATGCATACATGGACCATTGTCTTCTCATCACTGGTACTCAGGATGTGCTTATCTGTGCATATCTCCAGCTCTGCATATTCCCCCCTCCCTCCTCCATATGTTAATCTGTGTAACCCAACCTCTTCCTAATGTATTCATGATGTAATCTGTGTAACCCAATCTCTCCTTCATGTATTCATGTTGTAACTGTGATGTATTTTGCACTGTATTCTGGGACATGGAGGGAAGTTTTAAAAGTTCATGCCACAAAGTTCTCGCGGTTCAATCTCGCCTTGAACCTGTTGCGCAATAAACTTGGATCTTCTGCAGCTTGCTCCTGTCTCCGGCTGAGCTCATTTTTTCCTCCGCAGGGACCCACGGATTTAGTCCGACGAGCTGGGTGGCAGAGCAGCCTCGCACCCAGATTTTACCGTAACACTTCCCAGGAAAATAATATGAGCCATCAGTAGAGCATGATGGGATGTTATCTGTCCTGTTTGGAGCCCCTTGGGAGTATCCAGAGGAAAGTCTCTCTCACCTGCTTTCTCTCCTCTGCCTGACTCAGGAGGAAACCTTCGGCCAGGGCCACCGCCTGGGAACTGGTCTCCGCTCCACAGTCCCTCACCCAGCTCTCCATCTCCAGGGGAAGGACAGCCAGGAACTGCTCCAAGATCACCAGGTCCAGCATCTCAGCTTTCGTGTGCCTTTCTGGCTTCAGCCACTGATGGTCAAGGTGGTAGAGTCGGCTGCAAACCTCTCGGGGTCCTTTGGCCTCCTGGCAGCAGAACTGCCTCAACTGCTGGCTCTGCACCTCTGAACGGAGGGTGTCCTCCTCACCCAGGATCTTCTGCACAGAGTTTTCCCAGAATCCCCCAGTGCTCCCAGTTTGGATGGCATGGCCTCTTTTTGTTCCAGGGCCAGCTGTGTCTCGCTCATCCATCTGTGCTCTCAGGAAGCCTCTAAGAGATCGGAAGGAACCCTTTGGTCTTCTGCCAAGTTCTGCCCGTCTAAATGAGAAGCTCTAGCAAATCCTACAAAGCAAATACATTCTTCAGTTACAAAAGTTGTCTAATATCAGAAGAAAAAGGTTCCCTGAGCAAGCATGGATGAGTCTTGGAGGGAACCAGAGCTGGACTGCACCACAGCCCAAACCATGAGCTATTTTATTTATTTAAATTTCTATAACACTTTATATTTTGAAGAAAATTCTCAAAGCGGTTTACAGCATATTAAATCTGTGGGGATAATTGGGGAGTTAGAAGAAGATATATTATTGAATGATATCCTTCCTAACATGCACTAGCAAGTTCCATATTCTAGCAGAGTTCCATACATCCCCCTTTTTCAGATTACGCAGCGATCAGCTTGTTGCTGACTCATCTGAGTCTTACTGTTAATGATTCCTTCCTGGTAAAATCCCTTCCAATCCCTCTTAAATTAATAAGCACAATAATCTGATTCACATTAATATAAAAGTAGTTTACTCACAGATTCATTCAGGTTGTTACATAACAACTAGAACTATTCCATAAAGAAGTTAGTCCCAAATGACTGCCATTAAGGAGTCACTTCCCCAAACACACAGCAACATACAAAATGGAGAAGACACACTGATCAGAACATGGAGGCCGTGTGCTCCTCCATGCTAGTACAACAGACTGCAGCCTCTTCAAGTCTGTCCCAGCTCAGGAGGAAACAGGAAGTCTTCCCCTGAGTGGCAGAAAACATCCCCTAATGTGTCGTCCACTGTAGGAATGTTGTACTTGGCTGCAGTTTCACATCCTACAAAATCAATAAAACAAGCTGAAGAAAGCCAAATATATAGTCTATAGTCAAAGCAACATAGCAGAAAACAAATATTCTCTTAAAGATATCAAAATAAAACATTACAAAGGAGGTCAACTACAGAATACATATTTAACACAGCAGGGCTGGGTGAGTCTGGGCCTCACCCCTAGGCCAGGTGGAAAGGGCCTTTTTAGAAAGGAGAAGAAAGAGGAGGAGGAGGAGGAGGAGGAGGAGGAAGAAGAGGAGGAGGAAGAAGAAGCAGCCTCTAGCTCTCCTAGAAGAAAGATTGCAATGCAAAATGTGGAGGCAACGGAAGGGATTTCTGGGAGATGAAGAAGCCTGGTTTCTTCTGCCTTCCAGTCAATGCATGACGTCAGAACTGACTGACAAGGAAGTGATTTGTATCTTGTGAAAAATGGATGCTTGGCTCTAGTGGGGGTCCTCACTCGGGGGTCCTCAGGAGTTGCTCCCCCCCATCCTCACTCCCCTGCTTCTGTCTCCTTTTCAGGAGCACTTGGACTCTCTGCCGCTCTCAAGACAGACTCCTGGGGTGGGGTCCCTTTTTCTTTGCTCTGAGGGCCAGGTACATATCTGGCCAACCCCCTGAGGGCCAAGTGGGCAGGGCCAAATACACCTCCCTTCAAATTTAGGAGGGTAATTTAGTATTATTATTCAATTAGATAGCTTAACACACACACAGCCATTGATGCCAAGGCCCTGGAGGCTCAGTGAGTAGCAGCGCCCATTTCCAGCAACAATCCCTTTGGGCCAGAGAGGATGTGGTCCTGGGATGCCCTGCTCTGGGTGCGAGGGGATTGCTGCCGTGGCCTCCGTGGGGAGCTGCCCTGGGAGACACTGGGAAACTGGTCTGCAATGCAGCAGCCAGACTAGGGGCTGGGATCCCTCTCTTTATTCCTGGCCTCTCTCTCCCACCTTTTTTTTGGGGGGGGGGGGGCCTAGTCCACCTCCTCGTGCAGCTTTGGAAAACCATTTGCACAAGTTCCCTCTTTTGTGCAATGAGGCTGAGCGACGTCACACAGAGTTAAAGTCCCAGGGACTCCTTTGTTTTAAAAGGGGGAGATTTCGTGGGAGTCAGGGATCCTCTGATGTGCAGGAAGGAGAGCGTGGCAGACCTGGCCCCTCCCTGGCAGGACCCTCTCCTCCCTGACTTGGGGTCCCCCCCCCTGCAGGAGAAGATCAGGCCCCCCAGGCCCCCTCCCCTGCTGCAGCCCTGGGACCCCCACCAGATCCCAGAGAGAGAGGAGACTCACCAGATCCCAGGAGGGGGCAGCGAATAAGCCCTTGCAGGGGAGACACCGAAGCAAGGAAAGGACTGGGGAGGGAGGGGCCTTGGCTCTGGAGGACCTGCCCCCCCTTGCTTCCTGCCTCTCTAGGAAGGCAGCTCGGTTCCCTTTAACCCTTGCCAAGCCCAGCGTGCCCATCTCTCCCCTCCGCGTTTTTCTTTCTTTATTCCATTTCCAGAGATGCTTTTTGGGGGACGCCCCCCCCCCACTTTCCTTTCCTTCTAGCGCAGTGATGGCGAACCTTTTAGAAACCGAGTCCCCAAACTGCAACCCCAAACCCAATTTAACCTGCGTATCTCATTTTCCCCCTGTGTCCTTCAGGTTTCTTCTTTATGACTGCTGTTGTAATAAATAATCCTTCATAAAAATTATTGCATTACATTCCTCGTTAAATTATCTTTACGTTGATATATGATTTTATGGTATAACTCAGTGCTTTTTTTCTAAAAAAGAATGTTTAGTGGTACTCTCATTTTGACTCAAGAAAATCACCAATCGGGAGAAAAAAAATACACTTCAAATCTGGGAAAATAAATACAGTGAATTTCTTTTCCCATTAAATTCACAAAATGTTTAGGGGTATGCGTCCCCCTGCGTCCCCACAGGAAAAAAGCATTATTATTACTCCAAAACAAAGTGGTGTCGTGAGCCATCAAACCTCGGAAATACACTGAGGGGGGAAAGTATTTGATCCCCTCCTAAATTTGCCCATTCGCCCTCTGACGAAGAAATGACCAGTCCATAATTTTAATGGTAGGTCAGACATTTTGTCCAGAAGGTTCCACAATTTTGGCCGCTAGTGTACACTAAAGGGCTGTACTAAGAGACCCTCTCCCAATTTTTAATATGAGATAATAATGATTGTCTGCATGCGCACATACAAATTAATATTAATAAATAAACCCAGCCAGATGGGTGGTGGTGTAGCAAGTAGTCAGGCCAGTCAAATGAAGAATTAAAGCAAGAAGGTTTTAATTGTTTGCCGGCAGCAAGCAATGGCACGGAGGAATAAGTTCCGTAGTCCGGCCCTTCCCAACAGGGGAGGCTTCCCTTTATACATTCTGGAATCAGGTCTTTATCCAATCAAACGTTACAGCATTACACATACTCTGACAGATACAATAGATTCTGCCTAGAGACAGGGCCTGAGGAGTTGGCCATGACCCTTCCCTGTCCTTATCAGCCCATCTCTGGGTGTCTCTGGGCAGTGGGTGTCTGAGTGTATGTACCGGATATGGGCCTGGCCTAGGTCAACCCAATGGCTGCCTTGCTTAACATTTTAACTCCCAAAACGCCTTCCCTGAGCACGTGGCCACAGGGGTGGTGGTGGTGGTTATATTTTGCCGTTTCTTCGGCTGCCCTTTGCTCACAGCCTCCAAGGAATGAATTCCTTCGTTGGCTTCCATGGGAAAGCCCAGCGAACATGTCAACCCAGCAGCCCCTTCTAATGTTGCCGTCTTTAGGCTTACTGGCCTGGGAGTCAAGCCCTGCTGAACTCAAGGCAGCTTACTCCCGAGTAGGAAACACAGACTGGCGAGCCCCTCGCTCGGGCAAGGAGGCTAAGGCCCTGCTGGGATTACAGTGCGCGTGCCCACAGAGAGGGCTCTAGGTTTGCCACTTTGCCATTTCGTCAGCTCTCATGAACCAGGAGGCTAGCGGCTGCCAGAACCTCCATGGCTCCAAAATAGAAAATCTTATTTATTTCAGTTATTCCATTTATTTTCCACCTTTTTCTCCCCAGGGAGCTTTATGGCTGGGTGGGGATTCGAACCCTGGTCCCCCAGGTCACAGAGTCCAACACCCAAACCTTTACCCACCACTGAAATCCTTACATGATTTCAAGATTTCATTTTGGTATAGAAATATGTGGATTTCAGCATTAGCTGAAAAAATAACTTACAAATTACTTGCTGCCAAAGGCTCGGATGACCCTGTACAAGTCCCATGATGTCTGGTGGGATTTTATCTTATATCTTACCAGCTGCACTGGCTCCTGGTGGAGTACAGGGTCAGGTTTAAGGTGCTGGTTTTGAGCCTTAAAGCCCTATGCGGCCTAGGACCCTCGTACCTACGGGACTGCCTCTCCTGGTATGCCCCGTGGAGGACCTTATGGTCCATAAATAACAACATTTTGGAGGGCCTCAAGGACGTTAGGTTGGTCTCAACCAGGGCCATGGCCTTTTCAGCACTGGCCCCGAACAGGTGGAACGCTCTGTCACAAGAGACCAGGGCCCTGCAGGATTTGACATCTTTCCGCAGGGCCTGCAAGACGGAGTTGTTCCACCTGGCCTTTGGTCTGGACTCAGTCTGATCCTCCTCTTTCTTTTTTTGATGGAACCCCTTATATGGGACCCTGTATATAAAATTTCCCTTGGGCCTTTTTCTGGCCCCTATAGGACCAGCATGGATAGCTGACCTTGGTGAATATTTGATGTTTCATCCCCTTCTGGTCTTGATTTGTGAGTCGCCAGTAAAATAAGGCTGCATTTTAAGCTGTATTTTAAGGTATATTTTAATCAATTGCTTTTTTTGCTTTTTTTTAAACTGTATTTTACGTTTGGTGTTAGCCACCCTGAGCCCGTTCTTGGCCTGAGAGGGCGGGGTATAAATAAAAATCTTCTTCTTCTTCTTTGTCTTCTTCTTCTTCTTCTTCGTCTTCTTCTATGCAACAAATAAAGACACACAGAACTCACTCTCTGCAATGCAATCTGAAATTTGGGTTTCCTGAAGGTCCTAAGGACTTGGCCAACCTAATATTAAGTAAATAAGGTAAGCCAATGATTCTCTCCATATGAACCACCCTCTAGTCTCTGCTTCTCAATTTGTATTGTATTATTTTATGTAGTGTGACTTGCCATTGTTTTACTGATTACAGTTTAGAAATTATTTATTGTATCTATTGAGTGTGAAGGAGGTGAGGACAGGTGACCCCACCTAGGCCCGAAGTCACCCCAGGCCTCAAGACCAAATTTCCCCTTTCTCTCTTCTAAAAATCCACAGCTTCAGCTTTGCTTTCTCACAAGATGCTGCTGCATAGGCAAAACGTTATTTTTATCAGTACGAGAAGGCTTCAAAAAGCTAATGAATAGACTCTATCAATGCCAAGAATAAGCAGGCCTGGGAACTTATCTCATCCAGGGGCAACAAATGTTGGACATGCTGAAACGCAAGGGCTCCTCAACCCCCTTGGCTTCTCATCCCCCTTTCCTGGGAAGGGCGCCAAGAGGAGCTTTCTGTTCATGCTCAGGGAAACTCCGGAGGAGGGGGAGAAGGGGAGGGAACTGGAGGGGAATCTATGCTCTGTGCAAATGGCTGTGAACTTGTGCTTGTTTGTGAAGTTATCACACTAGCTCCTTCTACCAGTCCCGGATGGTAGAAATAAAGCTTTTTCTCTGAAAATTATCCCTTGAGTGCCTGACTCCCATTTCCCTCTCCCCGGGTGCAATGCTCTTCCCACCCGAGGGCAAAGCCTGAAAAGTGGACTTCTGTTTAAACTTTTATATATTTCTATTATTATTTTATACTATACTAATAATTGTTGAATGTTACTTTTTGATGAAGGTTGCTTATTTTAAAGTTTTATTATCACATTTTTGTATGGCATTAGATTGTTATAAGATGTACATTTTTTAAAAAAAATAATTTTTATTAACAGGCCAATCATATCACATTGTTCAAATCACATTAATTCCAGATTATACAGCCAAATTTTAAATTTTTGGGGGGTACCCATATATCAAGCTCCACACGAGTCCAAATTCCAGATGACTCCAGACATCACTTATTTGCTGCTTTTGTTTGACAGTTCCATTCAGTTCGATTCGGATAGACGTTTATTACCTTCTTTCTCTTCTTGTTGTTATCATTTATTCCTTTCTTTGCGATCTCTGATAGTTTTCACAAACAGATTGAAAGATTTGGTGTCACTGTGTGGGTTTTGTAGTCTTCCAAACTCATATTATTCAAGAACAGCCTCTGTTAGATACTTCCATAAACAAAATTAATCTTCGGTCTGTCCATTATTATTCCTCAGGCTGGCTCGGTAAATCAAATAAATTAATTAGGGGGCTCTGTCAGGTCAAACTTGCATTCCAGCATTCCTTCTCTTTCGCACCGTCCTGATACTCCTCCCCCTTCTTCTTCTCCGACCGGCCTGTCTTGGCGAGACGCCATTTCTTTTTAACTGCGTCATAGAAATTTTCCTCCTTCTCACCATTCGATCTTCTCTTGTTGTATTGTGTTTCCTCCCACACAGATCTTAAAGTTCTGTTTATGAATTGTTAAAACGTGACGATCTTATTTCTTCCTGGGGTGGAGGGTATTATTATCACATCATGCAAGGAAAATAGGGAGAGTTTTTCCCTCCACCCCCCCTTCATTCCAGCCATACATTCTCATAGTGGTAGTTCAGCCAAAGATTTACTTATCCATCCGTCACTCCCGGTCACAGAGATCCATTAGTCAGCAGTCCTTATCGTCGAGTTTCACTTGATATATGTGCTTCAGCCTTCTTCCGATCCGTTATTTCCAATTAGTTCCAATTATAATTCCAGGCTGAAGCAACCAGCACGCGCTGATTGGAATCGGCGTCGGGAAGATCTGACTCCACCGAGGGCTTGTGCCAAGTGTTCAGCACCCCCATCTCTCAAATCAGGGGATGCATTGAAAACACCGCTGGCAGGGCAGCCCGCCCCATACCCTTGGGGAGGGAGGAAGGCTGCCTACTTCCCATAGCAGCCCCTTAATACCTCGTATGGGTCAGAGAGATGTTATTGTCAGCCATCTTCCAACGCGCCACCTAGTGGCCCCCATAAGATGTACATTTTTTTTTTCTTCAGCCTGTAAACCGCCTTGAGTATTGTAAGGTAGAAAGATGGTATACAAATTAAAAATGATGTTGATGAACCTCGTGGGACTTTGAGCTGCTTCCGGATCCAGCCGAGACTCAGGCAGACTCAGTGGCTGGAAGTGCCTTTGAGCAACTGCAGATGGTTCCACATTCCAGGACCGGGAAAACCTGACCTCACGCCTTCGTTTCTTCAAGGCTGGATGACCACAGTGCCCTCCATGTGGGGCATCCCTTGCGCTTGGTCCAGAAGCTTCAGCGGGTGCAGAATGCTGCAGCACGATTGCTGTCAAAGCGAGGCCTTCTCGGCATATGACCCTTTGGCTCAGAGGGCATCACTGGTTGCCCATTGGCTACCAGGCCCAGTTCAAGGCCTTTCCATTATCATAGGGACCAGTTTACCCATGAGATCCCCTCCTTACCCCACAGGCAGACACTTGACCGCTTCAACCACAGGTGCCACGCAAGACCTCAATTGTTTAGTATGGCAGCACAGACCCTTTGGAACTCCCTGCCTCTTGAGGTCAAGCAGGCGCCTCCCTCCCACATTTTGGGGGAACCTGCTAAAAACATGCCTGTGCAGGTGCTTAGAAAGTTGAGGTGAATATTAGCATTTTAACTTAGCTTAATCGTAGTTACTGAAAACCAGACTTTCTCAATTTATTCAGATATACATAGGAGATTGGCTTCTCTCTCCTCAATATTTAGCTATCACAAACTCAGCAACGGTAACAAAGTTGAATGCTGCAAAGTGGACCGTGAAGCCTCCTGCCTGATGTCAAGTGGCAGGGAGTTCCAAAGTACACTTGCTGCCACACCAAAAGATCAATCTTTAAATTTGGAGGTTCCTACAGGGCAGGGCTGGCAGGTTGCACAGTCAGTGGCCCAGTATTCGTGCTTTTTAAACAAAAGCATATCATTTCCTCTACCAGAAAAGTCTTTTATTCAGTCTCACCTGCGATCATGTGTGCTGAACACACAGAAACACATAGATAATATGAAATAACTGGGAGTTACAGACTCCAGATAACACGCAACACATGTAATCAGATTAATGGAAGAGTACATGATTTCCCCACCATTTTTAAAAACATTGTTTTTATTTCTCTTGGTACAGAAGATAACTTTTCAGAAAGCAATGGTTACAACAGTAAACGACAAATAACTTGTCCTCATGGAATTGCAGACTTTCATCTTGCCATGTGTAAAAGTTTCATTTTATTACACTAAAAGATCACACCACTTCTTCCCATGAGTGCTGGGTGGATTCCGGCAACAGTCTTAACAATTTATATATTCAATAAATTTTGGCCACGTGTTATAAAAGGAATATAGATTGTGTTACCTCACCTTCTTAATTTCCCTTGGCAAACAAAATTTAAGGTACTGAAATTGTGGTGCCCAGAATTGAACACAGTATTCTGGAAACAAAATAAAAAAATTCCTTCCAGTAGCACCTGAGAGACCAACACATTTTGTTATTTGTATGAGCTTTCGTGTGCATGCACACTTCTTCAGATACCATTTTATTTTATTTCGCCTACGGCAGACCAACATGGTTACTTACCTGTAACTAGAACAGTATTCTGGGTGGGGCCTGACCAAGGCAGAAGAAAGTGGTGCTATTCCTGCTCTTGATCTGATTCTGCCTTCTGCCACATTGGCCTCCGCTCCCCGTTTGGTGTCGTCTGCAAATGTGATGAGCATCCCCTCAGTTCCTTCATCCAAGTCATTTATAAAGACGTTGAACAACAACGGGCCCAGGACAGAACCCTGCAGCACCCCTCTTGTCACTTTTCCCCAGGATGAGGAGGAATCATGAAGGAGTCCTCTTTGGGTTCGGTCAGTCAAATTACCTTGTTCAGCCTCGTTTTACCAGCTTCCTCACATAAATATCACGGGGGACTTTGTAAAAAGCCTTACTGAAATCAAGATGCACTATTTCCACAGCAGTCACCTGAGACTGTAACTCCAGTCTGTAACTCCTCTGTAACTCCAGTCTGTAACTCCTGTCTGTTTATGTTGTGAATCACCGTGAAATCTTCAGATGATGGGCACATAAATTTTTTAAATGATGATAATAATAAGGATATTGTCAAGCTGGAACATGTGCAGATGAAGGCGACCAAGATGGTGTTATTATTATTTATGCATTTATTTATTATTTATCCATTTATTATTATTTATGCATTTATTTCATTTCTATAGCACCCTACAGCAGGGGTGCCAACTTGAATAAAATATAGAAGGGGTTTAGTAAGCCCTGCCTCGGTTAAACAGTCACAGGATGCGGTGCAAGCATGCCATTTGAATGGCTGTTCCTATGAACTGGGGGGTGGCCCCCTCACATATCTTATTGGGGGGCAAAGACCCCTCAGACTCTAAGAGTTGGCTCCCATTCCCTACACCCACAGGTCACAGGAGGGTTACAACATAAAATCACACAATGAAAAAACAAAACACACAGCCCACAACCTGTAACCCCCACCTCCCCACCACATTTAAAAAGGGCATTAGATGTCAATCAGCCAAAGGCCTGTTTAAAGTGGTGTGTTTTTCTCTAGCGCTGAAAGCTGTATAATGAAGGGTTTTCCACGCTTCGTATGAATTCTTTGATGGGAACTGAGATTGGAGCTATGATTGAAGCTCTTTCCACATTCAAAGCACTGATAGGGTTTTTCCCCTGTATGAATTCTCTGATGGGAACTGAGATTGGAGCTATGATTGAAGCTCTTTCCACATTCAAAGCACTGATAGGGTTTTTCCCCTGTATGAATTTTCTGATGGGAAGTGAGAGTGGAGCTATTAGTGAAGCTCTTTCCACATTCCACACACTGATAGGGTTTCTCCCCTGTATGAATTCTTTGATGGAAAGTGAGTTTGGAGCTCTGACTGAAGCTTTTTCCACATTCCACACACTGATAGGGTTTCTCCCCTGTATGAATTCTTTGATGGGAAGTGAGATGGGCTCTCTGACTGAAGCTCTTTCCACATTCCACACACTGATAGGGTTTCTCCCCTGTATGAATTCTTTTATGAGAAGTGAGACTGGAGCTCCGGCTGAAGCTCTTTCCACATTCCACACACTGGTAGGGTTTCTCCCCTGTATGAATTCTTTGATGGAAAGTGAGACCGGCGCTGTGACTGAAGCTTTTTCCACATTCCACACACTGATAGGGTTTCTCCCCTGTATGAATTCTTTGATGGAAAGTGAGACCGGCGCTGTGACTGAACCTTTTTCCACATTCCACACACTGATAGGGTTTCTCCCCTGTATGAATTCTCTGATGGGAAGCGAGAGAGGAGCTCCGGCTGAAGCTCTTTCCACATTCCACACACTGATAGGGCTTCTCCCCTGTATGAATTATTTGATGGAAAGTGAGACCGGCGCTGTGACTGAACCTTTTTCCACATTCCACACACTGATACGGTTTCTCCCCTGTATGAATTCTCTGATGGGAAGTGAGATTGGAGTTACTACTGAAGCTCTTTCCACATTCCAAGCACTGATATGGTTTCTCCCCTGTATAAATTCTCTTATGGGAAGTGAGTTTGGAGCTTTCAGTGAAGCTTTCTCCACATTCCACACTCTGATAGGGCTTCTCCCCTGTATGGATTCTGTGATGGTAAGTGAGAGAGGAGCTATGATTGAAGCTCTTTCCACATTCCACACACTGATAGGGTTTCTCCCCTGTATGGATTCTGTGATGGGAAGTGAGAGAGGAGCTATGACTGAAGCTCTTTCCACATTCCACACACTGATAGGGTTTCTCCCCTGTATGAATCCTTTGATGGGAAGTGAGTCTGGCGCTCTGACTGAAGCTTTTTCCACATTCCATACACTGATAGGGTTTCTCCCCTGTATGAATTCTTTGATGGGAAGTGAGAGAAGAGCTCTGACTAAAGCTCTTTCCACATTCCACACACTGATAGGGTTTCTCCCCTGTATGAGTTCTTTGATGTCTAGTGAGTTTGGAGCTCTTACTGAAGCTCTTTCCACATTCCACACACTGATAGGGTTTCTCCCCTGTATGGATTCTTTGATGGTAAGTGAGAGAGGAGCTATGACTGAAGCTCTTTCCACATTCCGCACACTGATAGGGTTTCTTCCTAATGAGATTTCCTTGATGGGAAGTGGAATTGGAACTTTTTCCACTTTCAAGATATTTAAACAGCTTCTCCATTGTGGGGATTTTGTCATGGTCACCCTTGTTCTTAATTTCCAGTCCATCAATATCTGCAATGAAGAGTAATGGATTAGAGACTCAGGGAGAAATTAAGGAAGAATACTTGTTAACTCTGGTAATAGAGGAATAACACAAATGGGTTAGATGGATGGTTTTCTGAAGGGTTGGGTGCATTAATTAACGGGGATCAACCGACATCCTTAGGGGAACCTGTGATTCAATAAGCCTGGCTTTTCTCTTGAATGGATTTTCTTTGGCTCCATCATGGCATCCCTCCATTTCCAATGTCAGTCTTCTCTTTGGACAACCAAAGACCGACAGGAGGAGAAACTAAAACTGAAAACCTGACAGAAGCTACTTCAACTTCCCTAACAACTCTGAAGTTTACAGTCAAAAGGGTCTGGGGAGTTCAGACCAGCTGATCCTTGTTTAATAAGCTGCAACTGCAGGAAGAACATTCACAGAAAAAAACAGTAATTTACTGTTAAAGGATTTTTTGGGTTGTGATATCTGGTGTTGTAGGGGGCGCTGTTGAGTTCTGTGAAAATATATGAGGTTAGTCACATATGGAGTTTTGAATTTAGAAACAGATATTATGATCCCACTGGGAGCCTTACTGAGAGAGGTCACGATCCCACGAGTCTCCTCCATGACGTCCTTATGCAGAGCTCTCTGGTCAGGATCCAGCAACTCCCACTCCTCATCCGTGAAACAAACAGCAACGTCTTCAAAGCACACTGGACCCTAAAAGAAAAAGGGAAATGTCCTCCTCTGAGACAACACTGTTGTTCACCACCACTCCTTGAGCTAGGACATTCTTCCACCCCTTGGCCTCTGTCCCCACAAGGCAGCTTCCCCTGACCTGATCTGGTTCCACAGCCGCTGCTTCCATTCTGTCCCCATTCAGAGATGGATGAAGAGGTCTAGCCAGTATCACTGTGTCACCTGCAAGAGGAAAAAGGTAAGGGGGAGGCCCAGAGTGCCTTCTTGTCTCACAGGTGAATCAGTGCATCTAAACTACAGAGGGGCCTTTGAGAAAGTCTCGCCTGCTGAGTGCATTTGGATGTTTGGGTGCATTTCAGATGTTAGTTGTGAAAAAATATATCTCCCGACCTCTGGGCTCTTAGCCCTAGCTATCTCCCCCAACAAAATATGAAAAGAACCCACAGATGAGTTGGAAAACCAACAGAATGAGACTAAACGAGGAAAGACTACTTACCCAGCTGCCTCTCTCTGGTGTCCAACGGAGGCCTCTCTGCCTCAGAAGAAATCTGGCCCATTTCTGCAAAGAGATCCTTTCCCTGAGAAAGAAACAAGGATTCAAAAGAGAGAATGGGGAGGATTAAAAAATGAATGACAGGGCCAACAGCTTCAAGGGTGACAGATCTCATTCCATGGATGTCTTCTGATATGGAAGGGGGGGAGCATGTCTTCTTCACCCTTCCGCTGGTCACCAGAGGGTCCGAGGCGATGACCTCAAGGGCACCCAGCCCCACATGGACCCCTCAGCCCCCACACTGTTGCACAAGCACCACACTTTACCCCAAGCCCCATAAATAAAGTGCCTTTCCCCTTTCCTACACTGATCCGCTATTATGGGCGAAATAAGCCCAAACTCTTATGCCTTCCCTCCCGCTCTATTTTACTATGGGTAGACCGTATAGAGTTATATTTCCTATCCTTTGAATGGGTGCGTTCTACCCAATCAGAACCATGCATTCGTCTTGCAGAGCTACCTCAGCGAGCTCCTGCACGCCTCATTTAACCTCTTGACAAGCTGCTGACGGCTCCCCGCTGGGAGAACAATGGAATCGAAACTTGTGAACTCATAAAATTGTCAAATCTTGCTACAATGTCTCCATTTTGTTTCCGATCTCAATTGTCAATATAAAATGGGCTAAAATCTTTTAAAATTCATATAAAATCAACCGCAACACCAATTTTCTTGCTTTTGGTGCCAATCGGCTCAATTTCTCTAGGACTCCATGACACCTCCCCTGTCCTCCATAATCCCTCAAGCGAGGTGTCACGTACTCTCAGGAAGACCCTAATCCCGTCAAATCACTCTGCCAAGCCTTTCCTCTGGGCAATGCCAGGTGGCAGACTATGCATACATGGACCATTGTCTTCTCATCACTGGTACTCAGGATGTGCTTATCTGTGCATATCTCCAGCTCTGCATATTCCCCCCTCCCTCCTCCATATGTTAATCTGTGTAACCCAACCTCTTCCTAATGTATTCATGATGTAATCTGTGTAACCCAATCTCTCCTTAATGTATTCATGTTGTAACTGTGATGTATTTTGCACTGTATTCTGGGACATGGAGGGAAGTTTTAAAAGTTCATGCCACAAAGTTCTCGCGGTTCAATCTCGCCTTGAACCTGTTGCGCAATAAACTTGGATCTTCTGCAGCTTGCTCCTGTCTCCGGCTGAGCTCATTTTTTCCTCCGCAGGGACCCACGGATTTAGTCCGACGAGCTGGGTGGCAGAGCAGCCTCGCACCCAGATTTTACCGTAACACTTCCCAGGAAAATAATATGAGCCATCAGTAGAGCATGATGGGATGTTATCTGTCCTGTTTGGAGCCCCTTGGGAGTATCCAGAGGAAAGTCTCTCTCACCTGCTTTCTCTCCTCTGCCTGACTCAGGAGGAAACCTTCGGCCAGGGCCACCGCCTGGGAACTGGTCTCCGCTCCACAGTCCCTCACCCAGCTCTCCATCTCCAGGGGAAGGACAGCCAGGAACTGCTCCAAGATCACCAGGTCCAGCATCTCAGCTTTCGTGTGCCTTTCTGGCTTCAGCCACTGATGGTCAAGGTGGTAGAGTCGGCTGCAAACCTCTCGGGGTCCTTTGGCCTCCTGGCAGCAGAACTGCCTCAACTGCTGGCTCTGCACCTCTGAACGGAGGGTGTCCTCCTCACCCAGGATCTTCTGCACAGAGTTTTCCCAGAATCCCCCAGTGCTCCCAGTTTGGATGGCATGGCCTCTTTTTGTTCCAGGGCCAGCTGTGTCTCGCTCATCCATCTGTGCTCTCAGGAAGCCTCTAAGAGATCGGAAGGAACCCTTTGGTCTTCTGCCAAGTTCTGCCCGTCTAAATGAGAAGCTCTAGCAAATCCTACAAAGCAAATACATTCTTCAGTTACAAAAGTTGTCTAATATCAGAAGAAAAAGGTTCCCTGAGCAAGCATGGATGAGTCTTGGAGGGAACCAGAGCTGGACTGCACCACAGCCCAAACCATGAGCTATTTTATTTATTTAAATTTCTATAACACTTTATATTTTGAAGAAAATTCTCAAAGCGGTTTACAGCATATTAAATCTGTGGGGATAATTGGGGAGTTAGAAGAAGATATATTATTGAATGATATCCTTCCTAACATGCACTAGCAAGTTCCATATTCTAGCAGAGTTCCATACATCCCCCTTTTTCAGATTACGCAGCGATCAGCTTGTTGCTGACTCATCTGAGTCTTACTGTTAATGATTCCTTCCTGGTAAAATCCCTTCCAATCCCTCTTAAATTAATAAGCACAATAATCTGATTCACATTAATATAAAAGTAGTTTACTCACAGATTCATTCAGGTTGTTACATAACAACTAGAACTATTCCATAAAGAAGTTAGTCCCAAATGACTGCCATTAAGGAGTCACTTCCCCAAACACACAGCAACATACAAAATGGAGAAGACACACTGATCAGAACATGGAGGCCGTGTGCTCCTCCATGCTAGTACAACAGACTGCAGCCTCTTCAAGTCTGTCCCAGCTCAGGAGGAAACAGGAAGTCTTCCCCTGAGTGGCAGAAAACATCCCCTAATGTGTCGTCCACTGTAGGAATGTTGTACTTGGCTGCAGTTTCACATCCTACAAAATCAATAAAACAAGCTGAAGAAAGCCAAATATATAGTCTATAGTCAAAGCAACATAGCAGAAAACAAATATTCTCTTAAAGATATCAAAATAAAACATTACAAAGGAGGTCAACTACAGAATACATATTTAACACAGCAGGGCTGGGTGAGTCTGGGCCTCACCCCTAGGCCAGGTGGAAAGGGCCTTTTTAGAAAGGAGAAGAAAGAGGAGGAGGAGGAGGAGGAGGAGGAGGAGGAAGAAGAGGAGGAGGAAGAAGAAGCAGCCTCTAGCTCTCCTAGAAGAAAGATTGCAATGCAAAATGTGGAGGCAACGGAAGGGATTTCTGGGAGATGAAGAAGCCTGGTTTCTTCTGCCTTCCAGTCAATGCATGACGTCAGAACTGACTGACAAGGAAGTGATTTGTATCTTGTGAAAAATGGATGCTTGGCTCTAGTGGGGGTCCTCACTCGGGGGTCCTCAGGAGTTGCTCCCCACTCTCACCCCCACTCCCCTGCTTCGCTCTCCTTTTCAGGAGCACTTGGACTCTCTGTTGCTCTCAAGGCAGACTCCTGGGGTGGGGTCCCTTTTTCTTTGCTCTGAGGGCCAGGTACATATCTGGCCAACCCCCTGAGGGCCAAGTGGGCAGGGCCAAATACACCTCCCTTCAAATTTAGGAGGGTAATTTAGTATTATTATTCAATTAGATAGCTTAACACACACACAGCCATTGATGCCAAGGCCCTGGAGGCTCAGTGAGTAGCAGCGCCCATTTCCAGCAACAATCCCTTTGGGCCAGAGAGGATGTGGTCCTGGGATGCCCTGCTCTGGGTGCGAGGGGATTGCTGCCGTGGCCTCCGTGGGGAGCTGCCCTGGGAGACACTGGGAAACTGGTCTGCAATGCAGCAGCCAGACTAGGGGCTGGGATCCCTCTCTTTATTCCTGGCCTCTCTCTCCCACCTTTTTTTTTTGGGGGGGGGGGCCTAGTCCACCTCCTCGTGCAGCTTTGGAAAACCATTTGCACAAGTTCCCTCTTTTGTGCAATGAGGCTGAGCGACGTCACACAGAGTTAAAGTCCCAGGGACTCCTTTGTTTTAAAAGGGGGAGATTTCGTGGGAGTCAGGGATCCTCTGATGTGCAGGAAGGAGAGCGTGGCAGACCTGGCCCCTCCCTGGCAGGACCCTCTCCTCCCTGACTTGGGGTCCCCCCCCCTGCAGGAGAAGATCAGGCCCCCCAGGCCCCCTCCCCTGCTGCAGCCCTGGGACCCCCACCAGATCCCAGAGAGAGAGGAGACTCACCAGATCCCAGGAGGGGGCAGCGAATAAGCCCTTGCAGGGGAGACACCGAAGCAAGGAAAGGACTGGGGAGGGAGGGGCCTTGGCTCTGGAGGACCTGCCCCCCCTTGCTTCCTGCCTCTCTAGGAAGGCAGCTCGGTTCCCTTTAACCCTTGCCAAGCCCAGCGTGCCCATCTCTCCCCTCCGCGTTTTTCTTTCTTTATTCCATTTCCAGAGATGCTTTTTGGGGGACGCCCCCCCCCCCACTTTCCTTTCCTTCTAGCGCAGTGATGGCGAACCTTTTAGAAACCGAGTCCCCAAACTGCAACCCCAAACCCAATTTAACCTGCGTATCTCATTTTCCCCCTGTGTCCTTCAGGTTTCTTCTTTATGACTGCTGTTGTAATAAATAATCCTTCATAAAAATTATTGCATTACATTCCTCGTTAAATTATCTTTACGTTGATATATGATTTTATGGTATAACTCAGTGCTTTTTTTCTAAAAAAGAATGTTTAGTGGTACTCTCATTTTGACTCAAGAAAATCACCAATCGGGAGAAAAAAAATACACTTCAAATCTGGGAAAATAAATACAGTGAATTTCTTTTCCCATTAAATTCACAAAATGTTTAGGGGTATGCGTCCCCCTGCGTCCCCACAGGAAAAAAGCATTATTATTACTCCAAAACAAAGTGGTGTCGTGAGCCATCAAACCTCGGAAATACACTGAGGGGGGAAAGTATTTGATCCCCTCCTAAATTTGCCCATTCGCCCTCTGACGAAGAAATGACCAGTCCATAATTTTAATGGTAGGTCAGACATTTTGTCCAGAAGGTTCCACAATTTTGGCCGCTAGTGTACACTGGAGGGCTGTACTAAGAGACCCTCTCCCAATTTTTAATATGAGATAATAATGATTGTCTGCATGCGCACATACAAATTAATATTAATAAATAAACCCAGCCAGATGGGTGGTGGTGTAGCAAGTAGTCAGGCCAGTCAAATGAAGAATTAAAGCAAGAAGGTTTTAATTGTTTGCCGGCAGCAAGCAATGGCACGGAGGAATAAGTTCCGTAGTCCGGCCCTTCCCAACAGGGGAGGCTTCCCTTTATACATTCTGGAATCAGGTCTTTATCCAATCAAACGTTACAGCATTACTCGTACTCTGACAGATACATTAGCTTCTGCCTAGAGACAGGGCCTGAGGAGTTGGCCATGACCCTTCCCTGTCCTTATCAGCCCATCTCTGGGTGTCTCTGGGCAGTGGGTGTCTGAGTGTATGTACCGGATATGGGCCTGGCCTAGGTCAACCCAATGGCTGCCTTGCTTAACATTTTCACTCCCCAAACGCCTTCCCTGAGCACG
Source organism: Podarcis tiliguerta (assembly GCF_965153285.1). Lineage (NCBI taxonomy): Eukaryota > Metazoa > Chordata > Lepidosauria > Squamata > Lacertidae > Podarcis > Podarcis tiliguerta. The sequence continues at coordinate 2,568,793 of NC_139537.1, read as the reverse complement.
TGGCCACAGTGGTGGTGGTTATATTTTGCCGTTTCTTCGGCTGCCCTTTGCTCACAGCCTCCAAGGAATGAATTCCTTCGTTGGCTTCCATGGGAAAGCCCAGCGAACATGTCAACCCAGCAGCCCCTTCTAATGTTGCCGTCTTTAGGCTTACTGGCCTGGGAGTCAAGCCCTGCTGAACTCAAGGCAGCTTACTCCCGAGTAGGAAACACAGACTGGCGAGCCCCTCGCTCGGGCAAGGAGGCTAAGGCCCTGCTGGGATTAGAGTGCGCGTGCCCACAGAGAGGGCTCTAGGTTTGCCACTTTGCCATTTCGTCAGCTCTCATGAACCAGGAGGCTAGCGGCTGCCAGAACCTCCATGGCTCCAAAATAGAAAATCTTATTTATTTCAGTTATTCCATTTATTTTCCACCTTTTTCTCCCCAGGGAGCTTTATGGCTGGGTGGGGATTCGAACCCTGGTCCCCCAGGTCACAGAGTCCAACACCCAAACCTTTACCCACCACTGAAATCCTTACATGATTTCCAGATTTCATTTTGGTATAGAAATATGTGGATTTCAGCATTAGCTGAAAAAATAACTTACAAATTACTTGCTGCCAAAGGCTCGGATGACCCTGTACAAGTCCCATGATGTCTGGTGGGATTTTATCTTTTACCTTACCAGCTGCACTGGCTCCTACAGGGTCAGGTTTAAGGTGCTGGTTTTGAGCCTTAAAGCCCTATGCAACCTAGGACCCTCGTACCTACGGGACAGGCCTCTCCTGGTATGCCCCGTGGATGACCTTATGGTCCATAAATAACAACATTTTGGAGGGCCTCAAGGATGTTAGATTGGCCTCAACCGGGGCCAAGGCCTTTTCAGCACTGGCCCCAAACAGGTGGAACGCTCTGTCACGGGAGATCAGGGCCCTGAGGGATTTGACATATTTCCGCAGGGCCTGCAAGGCGGAGTTGTTCCACCTGGCCTTTGGTCTGGACTCAGTCTGATCCTCCTCTTTCTTTTTTTGATGGAACCCCTTATATGGGACCCTGTATATAAATTTTCCCACGGGCCTTTTGCTGCCCATATAGGACCAGCATGGATAGCTGACCCTGGTGAATATTTGATGTTTCATCCCCTTCTGGTCTTGATTTGTGAGTCGCCAGTAAAATAAGGCTGCATTTTAAGCTGCATTTTAAGCTATATTTTAATTAGTTGTTTTTTTGCTTTTTTTTAACTGTATTTTATGTTTGGTGTTAGCCACCCTGAGCCCGTTCTTGGCCTGAGAGGGCGGGGTATAAATAAATATCTTCTTCTTCTTCTTCTTCTTCTTCTTTGCAACAAATAAAGACACACAGAACTCCCTCTCTGCAATGCAATCTGAAATTTGGGTTTCCTGAAGGTCCTAAGGACTTGGCCAACCTAATATTAAGTAAATAAGGTAAGCCAATGATTCTCTCCATATGAACCACCCTCTAGTCTCTGCTTCTCAATTTGTATTGTATTATTTTATGTAGTGTGACTTGCCATTGTTTTACTGATTACAGTTTAGAAATTATTTATTGTATCTATTGAGTGTGAAGGAGGTGAGGACAGGTGACCCCACCTAGGCCCGAAGTCACCCCAGGCCTCAAGACCAAATTTCCCCTTTCTCTCTTCTAAAAATCCACAGCTTCAGCTTTGCTTTCTCACAAGATGCTGCTGCATAGGCAAAACGTTATTTTTATCAGTACGAGAAGGCTTCAAAAAGCTAATGAATAGACTCTATCAATGCCAAGAATAAGCAGGCCTGGGAACTTATCTCATCCAGGGGCAACAAATGTTGGACATGCTGAAACGCAAGGGCTCCTCAACCCCCTTGGCTTCTCATCCCCCTTTCCTGGGAAGGGCGCCAAGAGGAGCTTTCTGTTCATGCTCAGGGAAACTCCGGAGGAGGGGGAGAAGGGGAGGGAACTGGAGGGGAATCTATGCTCTGTGCAAATGGCTGTGAACTTGTGCTTGTTTGTGAAGTTATCACACTAGCTCCTTCTACCAGTCCCGGATGGTAGAAATAAAGCTTTTTCTCTGAAAATTATCCCTTGAGTGCCTGACTCCCATTTCCCTCTCCCCGGGTGCAATGCTCTTCCCACCCGAGGGCAAAGCCTGAAAAGTGGACTTCTGTTTAAACTTTTATATATTTCTATTATTATTTTATACTATACTAATAATTGTTGAATGTTACTTTTTGATGAAGGTTGCTTATTTTAAAGTTTTATTATCACATTTTTGTATGGCATTAGATTGTTATAAGATGTACATTTTTTGTTTCTTCAGCCTGTAAACCGCCTTGAGTATTGTAAGGTAGAAAGACGGTATACAAATTAAAAATGATGTTGATGAACCTCGTGGGACTTTGAGCTGCTTCCGGATCCAGCCGAGACTCAGGCAGACTCAGTGGCTGGAAGTGCCTTTGAGCAACTGCAGATGGTTCCACATTCCAGGACCGGGGGAGCCTGGCCTCACGCCTTCGTTTCTTCAAGGCTGGATGACCACAGTGCCCTCCTTGTGGGGCATCCCTTGCACTTGGTCCAGAAGCTTCAGCCGGTGCAGAATGCTGCAGCACGATTGGTGTCAAAGCGAGGCCTTCTCGGCATATGACCCTTTGGCTCAGAGGGCATCACTGGTTGCCCATTGGCTACCAGGCCCAGTTCAAGGCCTTTCCATTATCATAGGGACCAGTTTACCCATGAGATCCCCTCCTTACCCCACAGGCAGACACTTGACCGCTTCAACCACAGGTGCCACGCAAGACCTCAATTGTTTAGTATGGCAGCACAGACCCTTTGGAACTCCCTGCCTCTTGAGGTCAAGCAGGCGCCTCCCTCCCACGTTTTTGGGGAACCTGCTAAAAACATGCCTGTGCAGGTGCTTAGAAAGTTGGGGTGAATATTAGCATTTTATTTTTTGCATGTTTTAAAGTACTGCTGTACATTTTTCATGATTTCAGTGTATCTTCTTGTAAACTGCCATGAGTGTTTTTTTTTTTTTTTACAATCAAGCGGTATATACATTTTATGAAATAAATAAATAATAACTAAACTTACTTTTTCAAAACATCCCCCAAAATGTTAGCATAATCGTAATTACTAAAAACCAGACTTTCTCCATTTATTCAGATATACGTAGGAGACTGGCTTCTCTCTCCTCAATATTTAGCTTTCACAAACTCAGCAACGGTAACAAAGTTGAATGCTGCAAAGTGGACCGTGAAGCCTCCTGCCTGATGTCAAGTGGCAGGGAGTTCCAAAGTACACTTGCTGCCACACCAAAAGATCAATCTTTAAATTTGGAGGTTCCTACAGGGCAGGGCTGGCAGGTTGCACAGTCAGTGGCCCAGTATTAGTGCTGTCTAAACAAAAGCATATCATTTCCTCTTCCAGAAAAGTCTTTTATTCAGTCTCACCTGCAATCATGTGTGCTGAACACACAGAAACACATAGATAATATGAAATAACTGGGAGTTACAGACTCCAGATAACACGCAACACATGTAATCAGATTAATGGAAGAGTACATGATTTCCCCACCTTTTTAAAAAACATTGTTTTTATTTCTCTTGGTACAGAAGATAACTTTTCAGAAAGCAATGGTTACAACAGTAAACAACAAATAACATGTCCTGATGGAATTGCAGACTTTCTTCCTGCCGTGTGTAAAAGTTTCATTTGATTACTCTAAAAGATCACGCCACATCTTCCCATGAGTGCTGGGTGGATTCCGGCAACAGTCTTAACAATTTATATATTCAATAAACTTTGGCCACGTGTTATAAAAGGAATATAGATTGTGTTCCCTCACCTTCTTAATTTCCCTTGGCAAACAAAATTTAAGGTACTGAAATTGTGGTGCCCAGAATTGAACACAGTATTCTGGAAACAAAATAAAAAAATTCCTTCCAGTAGCACCTGAGAGACCAACAAATTTTGTTATTTGTATGAGCTTTCGTGTGCATGCACACTTCTTCAGATACCATTTTATTTTATTTCGCCTACGGCAGACCAACATGGTTACTTACCTGTAACTAGAACAGTATTCTGGGTGGGGCCTGACCAAGGCAGAAGAAAGTGGTGCTATTCCTGCCCTTGATCTGATTCTGCCTTCTGCCACATTGGCCTCCGCTCCCCGTTTGGTGTCCTCCGCAAATGTGATGAGCACCCCCTCAGTTCCTTCATCCAAGTCATTTATCAAGACGTTGAACAACAACAGGCCCAGGACAGAACCCTGCAGCACCCCTCTTGTCACTTTTCCCCAGGATGAGGAGGAACCATGAAGGAGTCCTCTTTGGGTTCGGTCAGTCAAATCCACCTAACAGTTACCTTGTTCAGCCTCATTTTACCAGCTTCCTCACATAAATGTCGCATGGGACTTTGTCAAAAGCCTTACTGAAATCAAGATGCCCTATTTCCACAGCAGTCACCTGAGGAACAGTCTGTAACTCCAGTCTGTAACTCCTGTCTGTTTATGTTGTGAATCACCGTGAAATCTTCAGATGATGGGCACATAAATTTTTTAAATGATGATAATAATAAGGATATTGTCAAGCTGGAACATGTGCAGATGAAGGCGACCAAGATGGTGTTATTATTATTTATGCATTTATTTATTATTTATCCATTTATTATTATTTATGCATTTATTTCATTTCTATAGCACCCTACAGCAGGGGTGCCAACTTGAATAAAATATAGAAGGGGTTTAGTAAGCCCTGCCTCGGTTAAACATTCACAGGATGCGGTGCAAGCATGCCATTTGAATGGCTGTTCCTATGAACTGGGGGGTGGTCCCATCACATATCTTATTGGGGGGATAAAGACCCCTCAGACTCTAAGAGTTGGCTCTTATTCTCTAAACCCACAGGTCTCAGGACGGTTGCAACATAAAGTCACACAATGAAAACACAAAACACACAGCCCACAACCTGTAACCCCCACCTCCCCACCACATTTTAAAAGGGCATTAGATGTCAATCAGCCAAAGGCCTGTTTAAAGTGGTGTGTTTTTCTCTAGCGCTGAAAGCTGTATAATGAAGGGTTTTCCACGCTTCATATGAATTCTTTGATGGGAACTGAGATTGGAGCTATGATTGAAGCTCTTTCCACATTCAAAGCACTGATAGGGTTTTTCCCCTGTATGAATTCTCTGATGGGAACTGAGATTGGAGCTCTTCCTGAAGCTCTTTCCACATTCAAAGCACTGATAGGGTTTTTCCCCTGTATGAATTTTCTGATGGGAAGTGAGAGTGGAGCTATTAGTGAAGCTCTTTCCACATTCCACACACTGATAGGGTTTCTCCCCTGTATGAATTCTTTGATGGAAAGTGAGTTTGGAGCTCTGACTGAAGCTTTTTCCACATTCCACACACTGATAGGGTTTCTCCCCTGTATGAATTCTTTGATGAGAAGTGAGATGGGCTCTCTGACTGAAGCTCTTTCCACATTCCACACACTGATAGGGTTTCTCCCCTGTATGAATTCTTTTATGAGAAGTGAGACTGGAGCTCCGGCTGAAGCTCTTTCCACATTCCACACACTGGTAGGGTTTCTCCCCTGTATGAATTCTTTGATGGAAAGTGAGACCGGCGCTGTGACTGAAGCTCTTTCCACATTCCACACACTGGTAGGGCTTCTCCCCTGTATGAATTCTTTGATGGAAAGTGAGACCGGCGCTGTGACTGAACCTTTTTCCACATTCCACACACTGATAGGGTTTCTCCCCTGTATGAATTCTCTGATGGGAAGCGAGAGAGGAGCTCCGGCTGAAGCTCTTTCCACATTCCACACACTGATAGGGCTTCTCCCCTGTATGAATTATTTGATGGAAAGTGAGACCGGCGCTGTGACTGAACCTTTTTCCACATTCCACACACTGATACGGTTTCTCCCCTGTATGAATTCTCTGATGGGAAGTGAGATTGGAGTTACTATTGAAGCTCTTTCCACATTCCAAGCACTGATATGGTTTCTCCCCTGTATAAATTCTCTTATGGGAAGTGAGTTTGGAGCTTTCAGTGAAGCTTTCTCCACATTCCGCACTCTGATAGGGTTTCTCCCCTGTATGGATTCTTTGATGGTAAGTGAGAGAGGAGCTATGACTGAAGCTCTTTCCACATTCCACACACTGATAGGGTTTCTCCCCTGTATGGATTCTGTGATGGGAAGTGAGAGAGGAGCTATGACTGAAGCTCTTTCCACATTCTACACACTGATAGGGTTTCTCCCCTGTATGAATCCTTTGATGGGAAGTGAGTCTGGCGCTCTGACTGAAGCTTTTTCCACATTCCACACACTGATAGGGTTTCTCCCCTGTATGAATTCTTTGATGAGAAGTGAGATTGGAGCTCTGAATGAAGCTCTTTCCACATTCCACACACTGATAGGGTTTCTCCCCTGTATGAGTTCTTTGATGTCTAGTGAGTTTGGAGCTCTTACTGAAGCTCTTTCCACATTCCACACACTGATAGGGTTTCTCCCCTGTATGGATTCTTTGATGGTAAGTGAGAGAGGAGCTATGACTGAAGCTCTTTCCACATTCCGCACACTGATAGGGTTTCTTCCTAATGAGATTTCCTTGATGGGAAGTGGAATTGGAACTTTTTCCACTTTCAAGATATTTAAACAGCTTCTCCATTGTGGGGATTTTGTCATGGTCACCCTTGTTCTTAATTTCCAGTCCATCAATATCTGCAATGAAGAGTAATGGATTAGAGACTCAGGGAGAAATTAAGGAAGAATACTTGTTAACTCTGGTAATAGAGGAATAACACAAATGGGTTAGATGGATGGTTTTCTGAAGGGTTGGGTGCATTAATTAACGGGGATCAACCGACATCCTTAGGGGAACCTGTGATTCGATAAGCCTGGCTCTTCTCTCGAATGGATTTTCTTTGGCTCCATCATGGCATCCCTCCATTTCCAATGTCAGTCTTCTCTTTGGACAACCAAAGACCGACAGGAGGAGAAACTAAAACTGAAAACCTGACAGAAGCTACTTCAACTTCCCTAACAACTCTGAAGTTTACAGTCAAAAGGGTCTGGGGAGTTCAGACCAGCTGATCCTTGTTTAATAAGCTGCAACTGGAGGAAGAACATTCACAGAAAAAAACAGTAATTTACTGTTAAAGGATTTTTTGGGTTGTGATATCTGGTGTTGTAGGGGGCGCTGTTGAGTTCTGTGAAAATATATGAGGTTAGTCACATATGGAGTTTTGAATTTAGAAACAGATATTATGATCCCACTGGGAGCCTTACTGAGAGAGGTCACGATCCCACGAGTCTCCTCCATGACGTCCTTATGCAGAGCTCTCTGGTCAGGATCCAGCAACTCCCACTCCTCATCCGTGAAACAAACAGCAACGTCTTCAAAGCACACTGGACCCTAAAAGAAAAAGGGAAATGTCCTCCTCTGAGACAACACTGTTGTTCATCACCACTCCTTGAGCTAGGACATTCTTCCACCCCTTGGCCTCTGTCCCACAAGGCAGCTTCCCCTGACCTGATCTGGTTCCACAGCCGCTGCTTCCATTCTGTCCCCATTCAGAGATGGATGAAGAGGTTTAGCCAGTATCACTGTGTCACCTGCAAGAGGAAAAAGGTAAGGGGGAGGCCCAGAGTGCCTTCTTGTCTCACAGGTGAATCAGTGCATCTAAACTACAGAGGGGCCTTTGAGAAAGTCTCGCCTGCTGAGTGCATTTGGATGTTTGGGTGCATTTCAGATGTTAGTTGTGCAGAAATATATCTTCCCGACCTCTGGGCTCTTAGCCCTAGCTATCTCCCCCAACAAAATATGAAAAGAACCCACAGATGAGTTGGAAAACCAACAGAATGAGACCTAACGGAGAAAAGACTACTTACCCAGCTGCCTCTCTCTGGTGTCCAACGGAGGCCTCTCTGCCTCAGAAGAAAGCTGGCCCATTTCTGCAAAGAGATCCTTTCCCTGAAAAAGAAACAAGGATTCAAAAGAGAGAATGGGGAGGATTAAAAAATGAATTACAGGGCCAACAGCTTCAAGGGTGACAGATCTCATTCCATGGACGTCTTCTGATACGGAAGGGGGGGAGCATGTCTTCTTCACCCTTCGGCTGGTCACCAGAGGGTCCGAGGCGATGACCTCAAGGGCACCCAGCCCCACATGGACCCCTCAGCCCCCACACCGTTGCACAAGCACCACACTTTACCCCAAGCCCCATAAATAAAGTGCCTTTCCTCTTTCCTACACTGATCCGCTATTATGGGCGAAATAAGCCCAAACTCTTATGCCTTCCCTCCCGCTCTATTTTACTATGGGTAGACCGTATAGAGTTATATTTCCTATCCTTTGAATGGGTGCGTTCTACCCAATCAGAACCATGCATTCGTCTTGCAGAGCTACCTCAGCGAGCTCCTGCACGCCTCATTTAACCTCTTGACAAGCTGCTATCGGCTCCCCGCTGGGAGAACAATGGAATCGAAACTTGTGAAGTCATAAAATTGTCAAATCTTGCTACAATGTATCCATTTTGTTTCCAATCTCAATTGTCAATATAAAATGGGCTAAAATCTTTTAAAATTCATATAAAATCAACTGCAACACCAATTTTCTTGCTTTTGGTGCCAATCAGCTCAATTTCTCTAGGACTCCATGACACCTCCCCTGTCCTCCATAATCCCTCAAGCGAGGTGTCACGTACTCTCAGGAAGACCCTAATCCCGTCAAATCACTCTGCCAAGCCTTTCCTCTGGGCAATGCCAGGTGGCAGACTATGCATACATGGACCATTGTCTTCTCATCACTGGTACTCAGGATGTGCTTATCTGTGCATATCTCCAGCTCTGCATATTCCCCCCTCCCTCCTCCATATGTTAATCTGTGTAACCCAACCTCTTCCTAATGTATTCATGATGTAATCTGTGTAACCCAATCTCTCCTTAATGTATTCATGTTGTAACTGTGATGTATTTTGCACTGTATTCTGGGACATGGAGGGAAGTTTTAAAAGTTCATGCCACAAAGTTCTCGCGGTTCAATCTCGCCTTGAACCTGTTGCGCAATAAATTTGGATCTTCTGCAGCTTGCTCCTGTCTCCGGCTGAGCTCATTTTTTCCTCCGCAGGGACCCACGGATTTAGTCCGAGGAGCTGGGTGGCAGAGCAGCCTCGCACCCAGATTTTACCGTAACACTTCCCAGGAAAAAAATATGAGCCATCAGTAGAGCATGATGGGATGTTATCTGTCCTGTTTGGAGCCCCTTGGGAGTATCCAGAGGAAAGTCTCTCTCACCTGCTTTCTCTCCTCTGCCTGACTCAGGAGGAAACCTTCGGCGAGGGCCACCGCCTGGGAACTGGTCTCCGCTCCACAGTCCCTCACCCAGCTCTCCATCTCCAGGGGAAGGACAGCCAGGAACTGCTCCAAGATCACCAGGTCCAGCATCTCAGCTTTCGTGTGCCTTTCTGGCTTCAGCCACTGATGGTCAAGGTGGTAGAGTCGGCTGCAAACCTCTCGGGGTCCTTTGGCCTCCTGGCAGCAGAACTGCCTCAACTGCTGGCTCTGCACCTCTGAACGGAGGGTGTACTCCTCACCCAGGATCTTCTGCACAGAGTTTTCCCAGAATCCCCCAGTGCTCCCAGTTTGGATGTCATGGCCTCTTTCTGTTCCAGGGCCTGCTGAGTCTCGCTCATCCATCTGTGCTCTCAGGAAGCCTCTAGGAGATCAGAAGGAACCCTTTGGTCTTCTGCCAAGTTCTGTCTGTCTTAAGTAGAGGCGCTAGCAAATCCTACAAAGCAAATACATTCTTCAGTTACAAAAGTTGTCTAATATCAGAAGAAAAAGGTTCCCTGAGCAAGCATGGATGAGTCTTGGAGGGAACCAGGGCTGGACTGCACCACAGCCCAAACCATGAGCTATTTTATTTATTTAAATTTCTATAACACTTTATATTTTAAAGAAAATTCTCAAAGCGGTTTACAGCATATTAAATCTGTGGGGATAATTGGGGAGTTAGAAGAGGATATATGATTTAATGATATCCTTCCTAACATGCACTAGCTAGTTCCATATTCTAGTTCCATACATCCCCCTTTTTCAGATTACGCAGCGATCAGCTTGTTGCTGACTCATCTGAGTCTTACTATTAAAGATTCCTTCCTGGTAAAATCCCTTCCAATCCCTTTTAAATGAATAAGCACAATAATCTGATTCATGTTAATATAAAAGTAGTTTACTCACAGATTCATTCACGTTCACAGATATCCCTGAAGGCAGGCTTAGGTTACATAACAACTAGAACTATTCCATAAAGAAGTTAGTCCCAAATGACTGCCACTAAGGAGTCACTTCCCCAAACACACAGCAACATACAAAATGGAGAAGACACACTGATCAGAACATGGAGGCCGTGTGCTCCTCCATGCTAATACAACAGACTGCAGCCTCTTCAAGTCACATGTAGTGGAAGTCTGTCCCAGCTCAGGAGGAAACAGGAAGTCTTCTCCTGAGTGGTAGAAAACATCCCCTAATGTGTCCCCTGTAGGAATGTTGTACTTGACTGCAGTTTCACATCCCACAAAATCAATAAAAGAGAAATAAAACAAGACAAAGAAAGTCAACTATATAGTCTATAGTCAAAGCAGCATAACAGAAAACAAATATTCTCTTAAAGATTGCAAAATAAAACATTACAAAGGAGGTCAACTACAGAATACACTCGCTCATCCATCTGTGCTCTCAGGAAGCCTCTAAGAGATCGGAAGGAACCCTTTGGTCTTCTGCCAAGTTCTGTCTGTCTTAAGGAGAGGCGCTAGCAAATCCTACAAAGCAAATACATTCTTCCGTTACAAAAGTTGTCTAATATCAGGAGAAGAAAAAGGTTCCCTGAGCAAGCATGGATGAGTCTTGGAGGGAACCAGGGCTGGACTGCACCACAGCCCAAACCATGAGCTATTTTATTTATTTAAATTTCTATAACACTTTATATTTTAAAGAAAATTCTCAAAGCGGTTTACAGCATATTAAATCTGTGGGGATAATTGGGGAGTTAGAAGAAGATATATTATTGAATGATATCCTTCCTAACATGCACTAGCAAGTTCCATATTCTAGCAGAGTTCCATACATCCCCCTTTTTTAGATTACGCAGCGATCAGCTTGTTGCTGACTCATCTGCGTCTTACTATTAAAGATTCCTTCCTGGTAAAATCCCTTCCAATCCCTCTTAAATGAATAAGCACAATAATCTGATTCACGTTAATATAAAGTAGTTTACTCACAGATTCATTCAGATTGTTACATAACAACTAGAACTATTCCATAAAGAAGTTAGTCCCAAATGACTGCCATTAAGGAGTCACTTCCCCAAACACACAGCAACATACAAAATGGAGAAGACACACTGATCAGAACATGGAGGCCGTGTGCTCCTCCATGCTAATACAACAGACTGCAGCCTCTTCAAGTCTGTCCCAGCTCAGGAGGAAACAGGAAGTCTTCCCCTGAGTGGCAGAAAACATCCCCTAATGTGTCGTCCACTGTAGGAATGTTGTACTTGGCTGCAGTTTCACATCCTACAAAATCAATAAAACAAGCTGAAGAAAGTCAAATATATAGTCTATAGTCAAAGCAACATAACAGAAAACAAATATTCTCTTAAAGATATCAAAATAAAACATTACAAAGGAGGTCAACTACAGAATACATATTTAACACAGCAGGGCTGGGTGAGTCTGGGCCTCACCCCTAGGCCAGGTGGAAAGGGCCTTTTTAGAAAGGAGAAGAAAGAGGAGGAGGAGGAGGAGGAGGAGGAGGAAGAGGAGGAGGAGGAAGAAGAGGAGGAGGAAGAAGAAGCAGCCTCTAGCTCTCCTAGAAGAAAGATTGCAATGCAAAATGTGGAGGCAACGGAAGGGATTTCTGGGAGATGAAGAAGCCTGGTTTCTTCTGCCTTCCAGTCAATGCATGACGTCAGAACTGACTGACAAGGAAGTGATTTGTATCTTGTGAAAAATGGATGCTTGGCTCTAGTGGGGGTCCTCACTCGGGGGTCCTCAGGAGTTGCTCCCCCCCACCCCCACTCCCCTGCTTCTGTCTCCTTTTCTTGCACTTGGACTCTCTGCCACTCTCAAGGCAGACTCCTGGGGTGGGGTCCCTTTTTCTTTGCTCTGAGGGCCAGGTATGTATCTGGCCAACCCCCTGAGGGCCAAGTGGGCAGGGCCAAATACACCTCCCTTCAAATTTAGGAGGGTAATTTAGTATTATTATTCAATTAGATAGCTTAACACACACACAGCCATTGATGCCAAGGCCCTGGAGGCTCAGTGAGTAGCAGCGCCCATTTCCAGCAACAATCCCTTTGGGCCAGAGAGGATGTGGTCCTGGGGTGCCCTGCTCTGGGTGCGAGGGGATTGCTGCACTGGCCTCCGTGGGGAGCTGCCCTGGGAGACACTGGGAAACTGGTCTCGAATGCAGCAGCCAGACTCAGGGCTGGGATTCCTCTCTTTGTTCCTGGCCTTTCTCTCCGGGGGGGGGGGGGGCTAGTCCACCTCCTCGTCCAGCTTTGGAAAACCATTTGCACGTTTCCTCTGTTGTGCAATGAGGCTGAGCGATGTCACACAGAGTTAAAGTCCCAGGGACTCCTTTGTCTAAAGAAGGGAGATTTTTTCTGAAAGGGGGGGGGGCGGAGGGCCAGATGAGTTTGGGATCCTCTGATCTGCAGGAAGGAGAGAGTGGCAGACCCAGCCCCTCTGGCAGGACCCTCTCCTCCCTGACTTGGGGTCCCCCCCCCCTGCAGGAGCAGATCAGGCCCCCCAGGCCTCCTCCCCTGCAGCAGCCTTGGGATCCCCCCCCCCGTCTCCCCACTGCACCCTCTGGGGGGAGAGAGAGGAGACTCACCAGATCCCAGGAGGGAGAAGCGATTCGGCCCTTGCAGCAGAGACACAAAGCAACACCCCCCCTCTTCCTTGCAGGAAAGGACTGGGCAGGGAGGGGCCTCTGGCAGGACCCTCTCCTCCCTGACTTGGGGTCCCCCCCCCCGGCTGAGCAGATCAGGCCCCTCCCCTGCTTTCAGCCCCTGGGCTCCTTCCTCCTCTGGGTAGCAGGAGCATATGGGGGGGGGTCTTTGCACCCCTGACCCTCTCCTCCCTGACTTGGGGTCCCCCCAGGCGTCCTCCCCTGCTGCAGCCCTGGGACCCCCACCAGATCCCAGAGAGAGAGGAGACTCACCAGATCCCAGGAGGGGGCTGCGATTCGGCCCTTGCAGCAGAGACACAAAGCAGGAAAGGACTGGGGAGGGAGGGGCCTTGGCTCTGGAGGACCTGCCCCCCTTGCTTCCTGGCCTCTCTAGGAAGGCAGCTCGGTTCCCTTTAACCCTTGCCATGCCCAGCGTGCCCATCTCTCCCCTCCGCGTTTTTCTTTCTTTATTCCACTTCCAGAGATGCTTTTGGGGGGACGCCCCCCCCCACTTTCCTTTCCTTCTAGCGCAGTGATGGCGAACCTTTTAGAAACCGAGTCCCCAAACTGCAACCCCAAACCCAGTTTAACCTGCGTATCTCATTTTTTCTGTGTTTTCACGTTTCTTCTTTATGACTGCTGTTGTAATAAATAATCCTTCATAAAAGTTATTGCATTACATTCCTCATTAAATTTTATTTCCATTGATACATGATTTTGTGGTATAACTCCGTGCTTTTTTCCTACTCTCATTTTGACTCAAGAAAATCACCACCGGGAGAAAAAAAATACAGTTCAAATCTGGGAAAATAAATACAGTGAATTTCTTCTCCCGTTAAATTCACAAAATGTTTAGGGGTATGCGTCCCCCTGCGTCCCACAGGAAAAAAGCCTTATTATTACTCCAAAACAAAGTGGTGTCATGAGCCATCAAACCTCGGGAAGACATTTTGTCCAGAAGGTTCCACAATTTCGGCCGCTAGTGTGCACTGGAGGGCTGTACTAAGAGACCCTCTCCCAATTTTTAATATGAGACAATAATGATTGTCTGTGTGTGCACATAGAAATTAATATAAATAAATAAACCCAGCCAGATGGGTGGTGGTGTAGCAAGTAGTCAGGCCAGTCAAATGAAGAATTAAAGCAAGAAGGTTTTAATTGTTTGCCGGCGGCAAGCAATGGCACGGAGGAATAAGTTCCGTAGTCCGGCCCTTCCCAACAGGGGAGGCTTCCCTTTATACATTCTGGAATCAGGTCTTTATCCAATCAAACGTTACAGCATTACTCATACTCTGACAGATACAATAGGTTCTGCCTAGAGACAGGGCCTGAGGAGTTGGCCATGACCCTTCCCTGTCCTTATCAGCCCATCTCTGGGTGTCTCTGGGCAGTGGGTGTCTGAGTGTATGTACCGGATATGGGCCTGGCCTAGGTCAACCCAATGGCTGCCTTGCTTAACATTTTAACTCCCAAAACGCCTTCCCTGAGCACGTGGCCACAGGGGTGGTGGTGGTGGTTATATTTTGCCGTTTCTTCGGCTGCCCTTTGCTCACAGCCTCCAAGGAATGAATTCCTTCGTTGGCTTCCATGGGAAAGCCCAGCGAACATGTCAACCCAGCAGCCCCTTCTAATGTTGCCGTCTTTAGGCTTACTGACCTGGGAGTCAAGCCCTGCTGAACTCAAGGCTCAGATGACCCCGTCCCATGATGTCTGGTGGGATTTTATCTTTTACCTTACCAGCTGCACTGGCTCCTACAGGGTCAGGTTTAAGGTGCTGGTTCTGACCTATAAAGCCCTTCGTGGCCTCGGACCCTCGTACCTACGGGACAGGCCTCTCCTGGTATGCCCCGTGGATGACCTTATGGTCCATAAATAACAACATTTTGGAGGGCCTCAAGGATGTTAGATTGGCCTCAACCGGGGCCAATGCCTTTTCAGCACTGGCCCCGAACAGGTGGAACGCTCTGTCACGGGAGATCAGGGCCCTGAGGGATTTGACATATTTCCGCAGGGCCTGCAAGACGGAGTTGTTCCACCTGGCCTTTGGTCTGGACTCAGTCTGATCCTCCGCTTTCTTTTTTTGAGGGAACCCCTTATATGGGACCCTGTATATAAAATTTCCCTCGGGCCTTTTTCTGGCCCCTATAGGACCAGCATGGATAGCTGACCCTGGTGAATATTTGATGTTTCATCCCCTTCTGGTCTTGATTTGTGAGTCGCCAGTAAAATAAGGCTGCATTTTAAGCTGTATTTTAAGCTATATTTTAATTAGTTGTTTTTTTGCTTTTTTTAAACTGTATTTTACGTTTGGTGTTAGCCACCCTGAGCCCGTTCTTGGCCTGAGAGGGCGGGGTATAAATAAAAATCTTCTTCTTCTTCTTTGTCTTCTTCTTCTTCTTTGTCTTCTTCTATGCAACAAATAGAGACACACAGAACTCACTCTCTGCAATGCAATCTGAAATTTGGGTTTCCTGAAGGTCCTAAGGACTTGGCCAACCTAATATTAAGTAAATAAGGTAAGCCAAAGGTTCTCTCCATATGAACCACCCTCTAGTCTCTGCTTCTCAATTTGTATTGTATTATTTTATGTAGTGTGACTTGCCATTGTTTTGCTGATTACAGTTTAGAAATTATTTATTGTATCTATTGAGTGTGAAGGAGGTGAGGACAGGTGACCCCACCTAGGCCCGAAGTCACCCCAGGCCTCAAGACCAAATTTCCCCTTTCTCTCTTCTAAATATCCACAGCTTCAGCTTTGCTTTCTCACAAGATGCTGCTGCATAGGCAAAACGTTATTTTTATCAGTACGAGAAGGCTTCAAAAAGCTAATGAATAGACTCTATCAATGCCAAGAATAAGCAGGCCTGGGAACTTATCTCATCCAGGGGCAACCAATGTTGGACATGCTGAAACGCAAGGGCTCCTCAACCCCCTTGGCTTCTCATCCCCCTTTCCTGGGAAGGGCGCCAAGAGGAGCTTTCTGTTCATGCTCAGGGAAACTGGAGGGGAATCTATGCTCTGTGCAAATGGCTGTGAACTTGTGCTTGTTTGTGAAGTTATCACACTAGCTCCTTCTACCAGTCCCGGATGGTAGAAATAAAGCTTTTTCTCTGAAATTATCCCTTGAGTGTCTGTTTGACTCCTATTTCCCTCTCCCCGGGTGCAATGCTCTTCCCACCTGAGGGCAAAGCCTGAAAAGTGGACTTCTGTTTAAACTTTTATATATTTCTATTATTATTTTATACTGTACTAATAATTGTTGAATGTTACTTTTTGATGAAGATTGCTTATTTTAAAGTTTTATTATCACATTTTTGTATGGCATTAGATTGTTATAAGATGTACATTTTTTGTTTCTTCAGCCTGTAAACCGCCTTGAGTATTGTAAGGTAGAAAGATGGTATACAAATTAAAAATGATGTTGATGAACCTCGTGGGACTTTGAGCTGCTTCCGGATCCAGCCGAGACTCAGGCAGACTCAGTGGCTGGAAGTGCCTTTGAGCAACTGCAGATGGTTCCACATTCCAGGACCGGGAGAGCCTGGCCTCACGCCTTCGTTTCTTCAAGGCTGGATGACCACAGTGCCCTCCATGTGGGGCATCCCTTGCGCTTGGTCCAGAAGCTTCAGCCGGTGCAGAATGCTGCAGCACGATTGCTGTCAAAGCGAGGCCTTCTCGGCATATGACCCTTTGGCTCAGAGGGCATCACTGGTTGCCCATTGGCTACCAGGCCCAGTTCAAGGCCTTTCCATTATCATAGGGACCAGTTTACCCATAAGATCCCCTCCTTACCCCACAGGCAGACACTTGACCGCTTCAACCACAGGTGCCACGCAAGACCTCAATTGTTTAGTATGGCAGCACAGAGCCTTTGGAACTCCCTGCCTCTTGAGGTCAAGCAGGCACCTCCCTCCCACATTTTGGGGGAACCTGCTAAAAACATGCCTGTGCAGGTGCTTAGAAAGTTGGGGTGAATATTAGCATTTTAACTTAGCTTAATCGTAGTTACTGAAAACCAGACTTTCTCAATTTATTCAGATATACATAGGAGATTGGCTTCTCTCTCCTCAATATTTAGCTATCACAAACTCAGCAACGGTAACAAAGTTGAATGCTGCAAAGTGGACTGTGAAGCCTCCTGCCTGATGTCAAGTGGCAGGGAGTTCCAAAGTACACTTGCTGCCACACCAAAAGATCAATCTTTAAAGTTGGAGGTTCCTACAGGGCAGGGTTGGAGGGTTGCACAGTCAGTGGCCCAGTATTCGTGCTTTCTAAACAAAAGCATATCATTTCCTCTACCAGAAAAGTCTTTTATTCAGTCTCACCTGCGATCATGTGTGCTGAACACACAGAAACACATAGATAATATGAAATAACTGGGAGTTACAGACTCCAGATAACACGCAACACATGTAATCAGATTAATGGAAGAGTACATGATTTCCCCACCATTTTTAAAAACATTGTTTTTATTTCTCTTGGTACAGAAGATAACTTTTCAGAAAGCAATGGTTACAACAGTAAACGACAAATAACTTGTCCTCATGGAATTGCAGACTTTCATCTTGCCATGTGTAAAAGTTTCATTTTATTACACTAAAAGATCACACCACTTCTTCCCATGAGTGCTGGGTGGATTCCGGCAACAGTCTTAACAATTTATATATTCAATAAATTTTGGCCACATGTTATAAAAGGAATATAGATTGTGTTCCCTCACCTTCTTAATTTCCCTTGGCAAACAAAATTTAAGGTACTGAAATTGTGGTGCCCAGAATTGAACACAGTATTCTGGAAACAAAATAAAAAAATTCCTTCCAGTAGCACCTGAGAGACCAACACATTTTGTTATTTGTATGAGCTTTCGTGTGCATGCACACTTCTTCAGATACCATTTTATTTCGACTACGGCAGACCAACATGGTTACTTACCTGTAACTAGAACAGTATTCTGGGTGGGGCCTGACCAAGGCAGAAGAAAGTGGTGCTATTCCTGCTCTTGATCTGATTCTGCCTTCTGCCACATTGGCCTCCGCTCCCCGTTTGGTGTCGTCTGCAAATGTGATGAGCATCCCCTCAGTTCCTTCATCCAAGTCATTTATAAAGACGTTGAACAACAACGGGCCCAGGACAGAACGCTGCAGCACCCCTCTTGTCACTTTTCCCCAGGAAGAGGAGGAACCATGAAAGAGTCCTCTTTGGGTTTGGTCAGTCAAGTCCACCTAACAGTTACCTTGTTCAGCCTCATTTTACCAGCTTCCTCACATAAATATCATGGGGGACTTTGTCAAAAGCCTTACTGAAATCAAGATGCACTATTTCCACAGCAGGCACCTGAGGAACAGTCTGTAACTCCAGTCTGTAACTCCTGTCTGTTTATGTTGTGAATCACCGTGAAATCTTCAGATGATGGGCACATAAATTTTTTAAATGATGATAATAATAAGGATATTGTCAAGCTGGAACATGTGCAGATGAAGGCGACCAAGATGGGGTTATTATTATTTATGCATTTATTTATTATTTATCCATTTATTATTATTTATGCATTTATTTAATTTCTATAGCACCCTACAGCAGGGGTGCCAACTTGAATAAAATATAGAAGGGGTTTAGTAAGCCCCGCCTCGGTTAAACAGTCACAGGATGCGGTGCAAGCATGCCATTTGAATGGCTGTTCCTATGAACTGGGGGGTGGCCCCCTCACATATCTTATTGGGGGGCAAAGACCCCTCAGACTCTAAGAGTTGGCTCCCATTCCCTACACCCACAGGTCTCAGGAGGGTTACAACATAAAGTCACACAATGAAAAAACAAAACACACAGCCCACAACCTGTAACCCCCACCTCCCCACCACATTTTAAAAGGGCATTAGATGTCAATCAGCCAAAGGCCTGTTTAAAGTGGTGTGTTTTTCTCTAGCGCTGAAAGCTGTATATTGAAGGGTTTTCCACGCTTCATATGAATTCTTTGATGGGAACTGAGACTGGAGCTCACACTAAAACGCTTTCCACATTCCACACACTGATAGGGTTTCTCCCCTGTATGAAGTCTCTGATGCCTAGTGAAACTGGAGCTATCAGTGAAGCTCTTTCCACATTCCACACACTGATAGGGTTTCTCCCCTGTATGAATTCTCTGATGGGAAGTGAGATAGGAGCTCTGACTGAAGTTTTTTCCACATTCCACACACTGATAGGGTTTCTCCCCTGTATGAATTCTCTGATGGTGAGTGAGGTTGCTGTTGTTGTTGAATCTCTTTCCACAATCCACACACTGATAGTGTTTCTCCCCTGTATGAATTCTCTGATGGGAAGTGAGATGGGAGCTATTAGGGAAGCTCTTTCCAAATTTGACATACTGATAGGGTTTCTCCCCTGTATGAATTCTCTGATGGGAAATGAGAGATGAGATATGAGCGAAGCTCTTTCCACAATCTACACACTGATGGGGTTTCTCCCCTATATGAATTATTTGATGGCGAGTGAGATTGCCGTTGTCGCTGAATCTCTTTCCACAATCCACACACTGATATCGTTTCTCCCCTGTATGAAGTCTCTGATGGCGAGTGAGATTGCCGTTGTCGCTGAATCTCTTTCCACAATCCACACACTGATGGGGTTTCTCCCCTGTATGAATTCTCTGATGGGAAGTGAGATTGGAGCTCACACTGAAGCTCTTTCCACATTCCACACACTGATAGGGTTTCTCCCCTGTATGAATTCTTTGATGGGAAGTGAGATTGGAGCTCACACTGAAGCTCTTTCCACATTCCAAGCACTGATAGGGCTCCTCCCCTGTATGAATTCTCTGATGGCGAGTGAGATGGGAGTTTTGACTGAACCTTTTTCCACATTCCATGCACTGATAGGGTTTCTCCCCTGTATGCATTCTGTCATGGGAAATGAGAGATGAGAGATGAGTGAAGCTCTTTCCACAATCTACACACTGATGGGGTTTCTCCCCTATATGAATTCTTTGATGGATAGTGAGATTGGAGCTCATACTGAAGCTCTTTCCACATTCCACACACTGATAGGGTTTCTCCCCTGTATGAATTCTCTGATGGCGAGTGAGATGGGAGTTTTGACTGAACCTTTTTCCACATTCCAAGCACTGATAGGGCTTCTCCCCTGTATGAATTCTTTGATGGGAAGTGAGAGAGGAGCACTGACTGAAGCTCTTTCCACATTCCATGCACTGATAGGGTTTCTTCCTAATGAGATTTCCTTGATGGGAAGTGGAATTGGAACTTTTTCCACTTTCAAGATATTTATTCAGCTTCTCCATTGTGGGGATTTTGTCATGGTCACCCTTGTTCTTGATTTCCAGTCCATCACTATCTGCAATGAAGAGTAATGGATTAGCGCCTCAGGGAGAAATTAAGGAAGAATACTTGTTAACTCTGGTAATAGAGGAATAACACAAACGGGTTAGATGGATGGTTTTCTGAAGGGTTGGGTACATTAATTAACGGGGATCAACCGACATCCTTAGTGGAACCTGAGATTCCATAAGCTACTCCAACTTCCCTAACAACTCTGAAGTTTACACTTAAAATGGCCTGGGGAGTTCAGACCAGACTGATCCTTGTTTAGAAGCTGCAATATTGTAATCCCAGGAGTCTTAAGGGGGTGCTGTTGAGGTCTGTGAAAATAGCTCAAAGAGAGCTGTTTTGAAATTAAAAACAGATATTCTGATTCCAAAGGGATCCTTACCAAGAGTGGCCACAATCCCATGATTCTCCTCCATGACATCTTTATGCAGAGCTCTCTGGTCAGGATCCAGCAACTCCCACTCCTCATCTGTGAAACAAACAGCAACATCTTCAAAGCACACTGGACCCTAAAAGAAAAAAGGGAAATGTCCTCCTATGAGACAACAATATTGTTCACCACCACGTCTTGATCTACGACATTGTTCCACTCCTTGGCCTCTGTCCCCACAAGGCAGCTTCCCCTAACCTGATCTGGATCCACAGCCGCTGCTTCCTTTCTGTCCCCAAGAAAAGATGGATGAAGAGGTCTTGCGGGCATCATTCTGTCACCTGCAAGAGGAAAAAGGTAAGGGGGAGGCCCAGAGTGCCTTTTTGTCTCACAGATGAATCAGTGCATCTCAAACTACACAGGGGCCTTTGAGAAAGTCTCGCCTGCTGAGTGCATTTGGATGTTTGGGTGCATTGCAGATGTTAGTTGTGAAAAATATATCTCCCCTCCTCTGGGCTCTTGGTCCCACTATCTCCCCCAACAAAAGATGAAAAGAACCCACAGATGAGTTGGAAAACCAACAGAATGAGACTAAATGGAGAAAAAACTCCTTCCTCCTTACCCAGTGGCCTCTCTCTGGTGTCCAACGGAGGCCTCTCTGCCTCACAGGAATCCAGGTCCATTTCCACACAGAGATCCTTTCCCTGAAAGAGAAACAAGGATTCAAAACAGAGAAAGACAGGTAGTTACCAAAGATGGTAGACTACCGAAAACCTTTTTTGAGATGACAGACAACCTGGATTTAGTTGATATTTGGAGAACAAGAAACCCCTTGGGGAGAGAGGGAATCTTCTTCTCTGAAGCCAAAATGACATGGACAAGAATTGACCAAATATGGATAACTAGAGGTATGGCACCAAAGACAAGAAAGGTGGAAATCTGCCCAAAAACCTGCTCCGACCATAACGCCGTGAAGATGGAGATGAACTTAATACCAATTGGCTCCTTCAGATGGAGGATGAATGATGCCTTATTTAGAGAGGAAGAAGTGACTAAGAAGGCCCAAAAAACCTTGAGAGACTATTTTGAGATAAATATCAATACTACAGTTGAAAAAAGAGTAATCTGGGACGCAAGTAAAGCGGTTATGAGAGGGTTCCTGATACAACAGAATGTATTAAAGAAGAGAGCTCAAAACGAAAAGAAAGATAAAATTTTGGAGAAAATAAAGGAAAGTGAGAAGAGACTGAGAGCAAAACCAAAGTCACAAGAAATCTTGAGAGAAATAAAGTTATATCAAGTACAATATATGCAAATGATAAATCAAGAGATAGAATGGAAAATTAAACAAATGAGACAAAAGACATTTGAGTCGGCTAATAAGTGTGGGAAATTGTTAGCTTGGCAAATGAGAAAAAGACAAAAACTAAATACTATCACTAATTTAGAAGTGGAAGGAAATATCATATAGAACCCAGTTGAGATCAGAAATTGTTTCCAGAGGTACTTTAAACAATTATATACACAAGAGCCACAGAAAGAGATTGATATAGATCGATTTTTGAAAATAAATGGACTACAAAGAATCTCTCCAGAAAATAAATTAATGTTGAACTATAAAATAACTGAACAAGAAGTAGAAAGTGCCATTCAGAACATGCAATTAGGTAAATCTCCAGGACTGGATGGACGGACTTCTAGATACTACAAATCGTTGAAAGAATGGTTGGTACAACCTTTGAAGGAAGTCTGTAATGGAATACTGGAAGGGAGAAAGGCACCAGAGTCATGGAAGAAAGCGTACATCACACTTATACCGAAAACAGAGACGGAAAAGATGCAGCTCAAGAACTACCGCCCCATATCATTCCTAAATGTGGATTACAAAATTTTTGCAGATATTTTGGCCAAAAGACTAAAAAAAGTTCTAGTAGAAGAGATTCACAAAGACCAAGCAGGCTTTCTCCCGGGCAGACATTTATCTGACAATATGAGAAACATAATTCACTGATGCAAAGGAAAGAGGTGCATTTGCCCTGCCAGACCTTAAACTTTATTATGAATCACCAGCTTTCTGCTGGTTGAAAGAATGGCTGCTTCTTGAAAACACAGACATTTTGGATTTAGAAGGCTTTAATAACGCATTTGGATGGCATGCATATTTGTGGTATGAAAAGGTCAAAGTGCATAAAGCATTTAAAAATCATATTGTCAGGAAAGCTTTGTTTAATGTCTGGATAAGATATAAAGACCTACTTGAAAATAAAACCCCAAGGTGGTTGTCACCGATGGAAGCGAAGGCTGTGAAAAAGCTCAATATGGAGGTCAAATGGCTGAAATATTGGGAAATTTTGGAACAGGAGGGAGATAAGTTGAAACTGCAGAGTTTTGAAAAGTTAAAAAACAAAGTGCGAGACTGGCTTCATTACTATCAGATAATGGAGGCATATAAATTGGATAAGAAAACCGGCTTCCAGGTGGAAAAATCAAAATTGGAAACGGAATTGTTAGAACCCAAAACTAAGATCTTGTCAAAAATGTATAACTTGCTGTTGAAATGGAATACTCAGGATGAAATGGTAAAATCTGCTATGATTAAATGGGCACAAGATGTTGGACATAACATAATGATGGCTGACTGGGAACAGTTATGGACCACAGGTATGAAGTTTACGGCATGTAATGCCTTAAGAGAGAATATTATGAAAATGATATACAGGTGGTACATGACATCAGTGAAGCTTGCAAAAATCTATCATTTGCCCGATAATAAATGCTGGAAATGTAAAGAAACTGAAGGCACATTCTTTCACCTTTGGTGGACGTGCCCAAGGATTAAGGCTTTCTGGGAGATGATATATAATGAAATGAAAAAGGTATTTAAATATACCTTTCCGAAGAAACCAGAGGCCTTCCTCCTGGGCATGGTCGGCCATTTGGTGTTAAAGAAGGACAGAACTTTCTGTATGTATGCTACAACAGCAGCAAGAATACTTATTGTAAAATATTGGAAGACACAAGATCTACCCACCTTGGAAGAATGACAGATAGAGGTGATGGACTATATGGAATTGGTGGAAATGACCGGCAGAATCCGAGACCAGGGAGAAGAGTTGGTGCAAGAAGATTGGAAGAAATTTAAAGACTACTTACAGAAATACTGCAAAATTAATGAATGTTAGAATGATGTTGGATTGAGGTTAAGTGGTTTTTAGTAATAATGACATGAAGGAATATGTAAAAACGGATTGTTAAAAGGTGAAAATTCAAAGTCATAATATATTAAGATCAAAGATATGGATAAAGGGAAAGAGGGAAAGGATTTGCTGAATAAATAAATTGAACTGGAATACAAAGAGGGGAGGTGTGGGGAGGTCCGGGAAACAAGCAAATGTAAGATAAGCTATGAAAGATCGAATTGTTTTTTATTGTTTTTTATTTTCTATTTTTGTATTTTTCTTCTTTTTCTTTTTCCTTTTGTAATGTTTTGAAAATGTCAATAAAATATTATAAAAAGGAAAAAAAAAATAGATTTTATTCCATGGATGCCTTACCAGAAAAAAAAAAAGGGCCATCAGTATAGCATTATGGGATGTTATCTGTCCTGTTTGGAGCCCCTTGGGAGTATCCAGAGGAAAGTCTCTCTCACCTGCTTTCTCTCCTCTGCCTGACTCAGGAGGAAACCTTCGGCCAGGGCCACCGCCTGGGAACTGGTCTCCGCTCTGCATTCCCTCACCCAGCTCTCCATCTCCGGGGGAAGGACAGCCAGGAACTGCTCCAAGATCACCAGGTCCAGCATCTCAGCTTTCGTGTGCCTTTCTGGCTTCAGCCACAGATGGTCAAGGTGGTAGAGTCGGCTGCAAAACTCTCGGGGTCCTTTGGCCTCCTGGAAGCAGAACTGCCTCAACTGCTGGCTCTGCACCTCTGCGTGGAGGGTGTCCTCCTCACCCAGGATCTTCTGCACAGAGTTCTCCCAGAATCCCCCAGTGCTCCCAGTTTGGATAGCATGGCCTCTTCCTGCTCCAGGGCCAGCTGAGTCTCGCTCATCCATCTATACTTTCAGGAAGCCTCTGAGAGATCGGAAGGAACCCTTTGGTCTTCTGCCAAGTTCTGTCTGTCGTAGTGAAAAGCTCTAGGAAATCCTACAAAGCAAATACATTGTTCTGCTATAAAGTTTATACACCCTCCTCTCTCTCTTCCCCCCCTTAGCACCCAAGAATCCTGCAAAATCCCTTTGTCAATAAATACAGTATGGGGGCGGGTGAGATTTCAGATTCTTTTGGCAGCAGTGCCATAATTGTTAGGAAACCAGACAAAGAGGCAGAAGAGGCTACAAGCACCAACAATAGTAATGTAAAACCTCAGAGGACAAATGTTAATCCACCAACTTATTCAAACTTGCATTGAGAACATCCATGGCTGGGAATGTTCTCTGATGTTATGGTATGCCCTGACTGCCAAGAATTTGCCTGTGCCAAGGACACAGGTCTTGTGAAAGGCAGAGCAGCATAAAGGAATGAAACAGGGAGAATATATTTATATTCTGCTTTTGAAATTTTGTACGGGTGTTAAATGTGCCATTTTTTGTGATCTGGAAGGCAGTGGGTGAAATCTAAGTGAATAAAATTCCCAGGCTCCTTTAAGACCAGATGCGCTGAGTCCATGTTCTCTGCTTATGGTGATGTTTTATTCTCTGGGCTTGGTCTGACTTACATGTGAAACCATTTCCGGATTGTTTTATTCAGTGCTGTGATATCTTGCAAACTACAAAGAGATCTTTTCTTTAAAATATAAAGCAGTATAGGAATGAAATTATGGTGGTGATGAACTGCATTTTTCTTACCTTTTCAGATAAGAAAACAGGCTGTGTCTGCTACTCAACAAGAAGCTGGTCGTGCTAAATCTGCCAGGTCAAATCCTAGGTCAATCCCAATGGCACAGGCAATAAAAGCAAGGCAGAGGGATTTGCACCCGAATGGGGAGGGGCTGGTCCTCCTTGCACTTTTCGATGCAGGACTTCCCATGCCTTTGTCTAGGCCGCAAGTAAAATGGCACAAGGGTAGGCGGAAAGACTGCAGAAAGCCTCTGCCTGGAACTCAATGCCCAACGGAATATAGTCAATTTCTTTGGTATTTTGGTGGATGGCTCAACAGAGAGGTCCACCGTGGCACCTGAGCTCATTTCCCTTTATTCTATATTTGAAGGTGAAGTGAAATGTACCTATGGAGCCCTTGGCAGAA